>NC_090200.1:23972500-24202500 GCF_033026475.1 Channa argus
TTTTACCATGCATTTCTTTAACAGAGAAAATTATTGATTCAAACGAACAGAATCAAAAAGCCAAACTGAAAGAATAAGATACAAAAGGCACAGACAGAGGCAGAGGAAAAGGGTAAGAAATGCCTAAGCCTCCGTGATCTCTGGATGTGTGTGTTGTGTTCATGCATTTGAGTTGGAGGTAGCTGTAGACGGACCCGCTTGCCCTCAGTAGGGGTAAGGTCGTGTTCAGAAGGTGGATTGCCCTTTCCTACCCCCTGCCTCCTAGTGGTCAAATATCAATGATTTCTGACAGCAACTGCCTCACTAGTCTGATATGAAGGTTTTTACAAATCTAAATTGTAAATTTACAATCAAATCTACTATCAACTGCAAAATCTGGTTAGTATTAAAACTAATTTAATTGATACACTCCGCATAACACAACTCCAGCTGTGCACATAATAACCATAACAAAATTTAGGCATGCTGTTATCTTACTTCTGTCTCACTGACATTTAAGTTAAATGTAGTATTTCTGTTCATAATACACCTACTGAGGTTCAAAGAAATATATACATGGGTCTATTGTCTACAACTTATAATTACAGAGTTTCTGTTTGAGTGATGTCTAAAAAGATAAGCATCTCAATGAATACTTATATTTAAATATATATTTTTTGTGAAAAGTGAAAAAATAGTGAAAGACTAATAGAGTCCACAGCACCATTTTTAGATAGCTTGCAAAAAAAAACATAAAATTACAACCCCCCAAAAAATCACAGTAAAGCTGAAGCAAAACTGATTGATTGTTCTGTTGATCATTTCAATTCTAATCTAAACATTTCATCCACTCAAACCAAAGTTTGTTATGTGTGTGTGTGTATTTGTGCATTTTTTTGAAATTTCAATGTGTGTGTGTGTGTGTGAATACACGTGTGTTTGGACCACCACAAACAGATGATGTCAATGAAACATCTGCTTTTCAGAGAAACCTTAAAAGCTAATAATGGTCAATCAATCATGGTTCCAGTAAAAAAGTGGCCACGGATAGGAAAAGACAAAACTAGAGTTCGACAGAGAGAGAAAGAATGAGAGAGAGAAAAAGACAGATAGAGAGGGAAAATTGAAGGGAAAACGGTGAGGTGCAGAGAGATAATTGGGCTGTCCGGAACAAGGGCATGGAGAGAGGCCTCCAACGCCTCTGTGTGTGTGTGTCCCATGAAAGAGTTCTCTTTTCTGACAAATACGTTGTTTTGATCAGTGTGTGTGGGGACCGCAGTCTCTATGTGCTGTCCCCCTCTGAGACACAGTCCATGTGTGAGCATGTGTGTGTGTGTGTGTGTATGTGACCCATAGTGAGATGACAGAGTCGTAAAGCATCCTGCCGTTACGCTTTGTCTCACAGAGTGCATTTGATCCACCAGCACATGCACGCACACAACCCTGGGAGGCCTATGCTGGGATAGAGAACACAGGGGAGAGAGGGATGAGAGGAGAGAGAGAGAAACAGGCAGTTGTGAAGGTTAGGACTTGTAGATTGGTACCATAAAACAGAAAAGGAACTTTTTCTGTTTTTTAATGCACAACAAAAGATTGCCTCAAATTTTAAACCTTGTTTGGGGGGATCATGGTCATTACTTGGCAAAGGAACATGTGTACTGTAAAAACCTGTCTTAAATCCTTCTTTCCCTTTCTCTCTCACTCTCTTGCATAATACAAATATTTACATATGACAATATGAGCATTACATAAGAAACTTTTTAAGTTTACCACATTAGCCAAAAACATATTCCAGCTGTGCTGACTATTCTCAAAATGCACGTTCATGATTGGTTGCTATGCCAACTCTTGTGGTAACTGGGAACTAGTTAAGGCATTTTTCTTGAAGTCTCCACAAGGAATGTTACACCTAAAATGGTAATTCTGCACATTATTTGCACTATCAAAAGACTAGCAGTCAACTTCAAACTATTCACCACTGTCCAGGTCTAAACTCTAATCTTGAAAATGAACATGTCTTGGAGCATTATACAAGTGGAGAGATGGCTTGACTGTATTTCAAAGCCATGTTTACTCTTATCTACAAACAGCTAGAATAATGCACACTCGTGCACATACACACACACTTAATTGCTGTGTAGCTGCTCTGCATCTGTAGAATTACTGATGAGGTTTGACCTTAGAGAGATAAAAAGGTGTGAGGACAGAATGCAATATAATGTGTGTGGATAGACAGGACAGAGGAAGTGTGGACCCACAGATTAAAAATGACCACACTGCACCTAGATTGATCATTACATATCCATTATAAATACTGCATGTATTCACACACCCTCATTCCTCATACTCTCCCTCAATCACACTCACTCTTGTTACCCTGCTCCTTCTCTGCTAATTGATCAGAGAAGAGGGACCAGGTGGCACCATTCCCACCACACCAATAACACACACACCCAAGCAACACATCCACGATGGCCTCTGTAAAATGCAGCAAAACTTAAATGAGCTTCTTGGTTTGTGTGATCCCTAAGGTTCTTGCCTGCCCTTTTTACACACTACAGATACATGGAGATGGATACATATACAGAAGCACACACACCTCTTAACCCTTTCTAGTCTTGGTTAGGAGACTCATTTGGGTGTCTGGCCACCACAAGCCCCAACCTCACACCCACTTTTCCTCTCTCCATTTCTGTATGGTCTGCTGGGGATCTCTTGGGTGGCTACTCCCGATTACTGCCCTTCCCCTCTTCTTTGAAGCCCCTCCAACCCCAAACTATCCACGTCTGTATGTGTTTGTGCATGGGCATGTGTGTAAACACAAACTAATAAGCAGAAGAACGTGTGAGTTTTGAGTCCCTTGTGGAATAGAGGCCAAAGACCAAGCCAGGCAATTGATGGCGAGGACAGCAAGGGAGAAAGAGCAAGAGAAAAAAATGAAGAGAGAGAGAAAGAGAGAGGGGAAGAAGACTCTACGGAGATGGATGGAGTACAGGATGATGGGATGGATGGAGGGAGAGCAACAGAGGTGTTGGGAGAAAGAAAGAGTGCCGCAAAGAAGAGAGCAATGGACGGAAGGAGGAGGAATAAGCACCTCTCTGGGGGGGCTCGCTCAAGGTGTGTTTCCATGGCAACCAGGGGTGTACGAGGGAGTACTCATACGGGTGGTGTGAGCTTGACCTATTGGTAGTGTGGGGGCTGGAGACAACACGCACACATACACACACATACACTTATTCACACAACCTGCTGCAGTGCTGGAGGGGTCCCAAGAGTGCCCCCACCTTTACTCACTCTTTCTCTCTCTGTCATAGACACAGACACACACACAGACAGAAAGAATGCTGCAGTGCTAAGGTCCCGTGAGTATCCAACACCCACACACATACTCTCCCTCCCTCCACTCATCTTCCATCTTCCTTCTCTGTTTCTTTCACTCTCTCTCTGAGGTAATTGTTAATATTTTCATTTCATTTGTGTACACCTTGTTTTGTGTGTGGATTTTTTTTTACATTTAGTTGGATGTGGATCAAGGTTTACTGTTGTTACAGCCCTTGTATACAGAAGAAAGTCTGGTGATAAACTTTTAACGATACAAGATGGATTTCATCATTTCATTTAATATAGGCATCCTTTGAGAGGTTAACATGAGGTGTTTGCACAAATTTCTGTTTCACTCCTACACACTGCTAAAGTGACATTACGCACAAATACATAGCGTAAGATAAAAAAGTGGCAACTTTATTTGCACTTTCCTAATCTGTTGCTCTAGTGTGGTATTCAGTTTAGTGCAGTTGGTTTTAACAACTAAAACAAATTCACTAGTCATGAGCTGTTCCTAGCACACATTTAACAAAAGGTGAGAGAAAGGTTGATAAAGGTCAGACAGCACATACAGTACTGTACTGGCTTATCCAAATCGACTATATATGGAAATTTCACCAATATCAATGAAATACTTTGTGGAACAAAATATAACTGAGTAGATTTGAAGTGATACATTTCATAATATAATCTGAACAGGGTGGTATCAGGTCAAACTCACCCCTTAGGAGAGAATAAAGAAAAGTTTATTCCGAAAAGTAATATGTTGCCAAACTATTTGAAAGTGGTTTGGCAACAATATACATGATATAAATCTGTGATTTGCAAGTTGTGTCACAAAGGGGTTGTTAATAGAAACCCTTTGGAAAGCATAATTTTCCTTGGAAAACAACATAGATACAAAAGAAATTGTCACTTCACATGTACCTAGTGATAGAATAACATGCCTCCCTCCTTCTACTCCTTCATTACAGTCTACATTCCTGTTTGAGCTCAGTATTTTCAGTGGTGATGCTCAGTCTCTTTTACTCACACGCACAGACATGCACACAAACACTATTGGCAGACAAGGACAGCATATGGTGATAACCAGTTTGTGTTTGTGTGTATAATGAAAGGAAACACAAATTGAGCATATTTGTGCAGTTCATAAGTGCATGTGTGTCTTGGATAGGGACTGTTAGTGTGTGTGGTTGTGTGTGTATATGGGTAGCAGCTTGGATTTTCCCTATCAGATTACATAACAGTAGGAAGCTGGAGCGCTCAGTCCCGTCAAAGCCAAAAGCCTTCTAACTTACAACCACACAAACACACACATCATCATCATCATCATCGGCTATTTAGCAGAAACAATTATGTCGTGAACTAAAGTTGTAATTCAGAAATGCAACGTTATTAGCCTTTTATGGGCAGCACTAAGGTTTCAGTGGCATTTCTCAATGACTAAAGGATTTTTGGACCTTAATAACTTTCTAACTCTCTCTCTAAGTATGAACTTAATAAAAAACAAAGCAATAATCCAAATGTGGAATTCTGAGGGATTGTGAAAGTAACTACAGTAGTAAACACAGTACTGTATATGTCACAGTTCAAAGTGAACTGTCAGGCCTTTGAACTGTCCCTATGGCATATTAGGGCACAACTGTGCTCTTAACAAAAGACAGGTAGATGTTGTCACCTGCACAGAGAAGCACAATTCTGTTCCAAAAAATGAAACAAAACAAAACAAAAACAAAAAACACACCGACAAACGTGGGATGTTCAGTGTGGAAAGCACTAGAGCAGCTGACGCGTAGGTCTTGTATTGTCATACATAATGAGACTTCAATTAATATTCAAACCGGAGAGGTGCACACATCATCGCTCTGGCCTTGGAATCATCACCCAGGACTTTTACAGGAAAATGGGGAATTGCCATTTTGTCCAATAAGCACAAGGAAACAAACATATGCACACACGTATTCACACACCTCTTTTTAGCTCGTTAGCAGGGATGAGAGTAATGAATGCAGAGTATATTTGTGTTTAGAATCTTAATTGAAAGCTTGAAAGTGGCCAAGAGGGAATAAGCCTAATCACTGTGTGTGAATAAACCATCAACAGAGACAGACACACACACAAATGCAAGGACAGACAAACCTACACGCACACACACACACACAAGGACACACAGACAGATGTACACACACACACAGGCTCAACACTCCCTAGGATCACATTTAAAAGCGAAGTACCTCTCCTCCTCTAGTCATCCATTCCCCCTCACAGCACCCCCACCAACCCCACCCCCCTTGCCCCTTTTCCCTTCTTTTTTCCTCCTCCTGTTTCTGACTTCATTCTCCATCTGTTTACATATGTAAAACACAACTACAGCCCCCTGGATGCTTATCAGCAGTATGCGTATGTGTGTTAATCTGCACTGTTCAAAGCTATAGTAGACTTCCACATGGAGTTATAAAAGATGTTTATGATGGGTTGGGGCATGCCCTAATTAATTACAGGTATCTCTATTTTAACTACTGTTGTTTTTCATTCAGTCATTAGTTTTGCATTAAGGTTATCCTATTAAGATTGTAAATGTAAACTAAAGCTTTAATTATTAGCCTACAATTCACAAAACTTAAAAAGAAATACATTTTAAAATTTGTAAAAGTATGTATGTTGTAAAAGTTTTCTTGGATGCATTTAAGAAGCATCCAACATGTAAGATGCATTTATATTCAGTGAATTTTCAGTGAAGTTGACAGAATAGCCTGTAACTTAGAGGTTATGTTATAAAAAAGCTGCATGCATAAAATGTCAAAGGAGACTGAAGGAGATGGGTATTTGAAAGCCAGATTTGGATGTAAGGTGGATCAAACCTGTGAGCCCGACATGCTGGGATAGATTAGATCACACAGACACATAAAATCACCCGCCCATCCAGGTTAGCAAGCATGTCTGTATCCAGGGCTAATCACCACGGCAACTGTGTTAAAGCTCTGATAGTTGTCAAGGTGATGGAGAGAGGGTCACCCCTGACTGTCTTTGCCTTTCTCTGAATGACTAAATCATTGTTTTTGAAGCAACTCTTATTTGCATTTCTACTTTCTATTTTTTAGAGGCACAGATATTAAACTTTAGGCAATATGTTGAAAGAGTAACAAATGTGGGCAGCGAAAAAAACAGACAGAGAAAGGTAGAGAGAGGGTGTGTTGTTTTATTAATTATTTAAAAATTGTTCCTTTATGTGGCAAAATCTAACAGATATGTGTGTATAAGTGTGTTTATCTACCTTCATCTAATCCTATCCGGCTGGCACTAGTGTGTCTGTAATTGTGTGTCTACAGTATGTCCATCTATGCCAGTTTGTGTGTGCCTGTGTGTTTCTTTAATTTGTGCTCCCAGGGGGAGCTAACAGGCTTATCCTTGCTGCATCTCCCAAATACCTCTAAAAAGCCAACCACCATTCCACAATAACAACAACACTAATACAGAAACACACACACACAAACCCTAACAAAAAAAGAGATAGGCTTACATTTCTCTTGATCCAACTCTGCACCAAATGCACCTCTTCTGCACACACTTACTGTCATATGAAAACATACTTAACAAAGTAGTTAGTTCATACTATGTATACGTATACTGGTGCTATTGGCTCCTTACGTTTCATGGTTTACATTTGGAAGTAATGCTTATCTGATCGGCTGGTTACAGATTATGCACTTTAGATTCAAGATAAACACAAAAAAATATTCAAATGCAAACTGCTAAAAAAAGTATTTAAAATTACTAACTAGAAACTTAGAAAGACATAAATGAAACTTCAGTGCTCTGGTATGCTGAATGTTCACTTTACCAGAACATACAACCTGAACGGTGTAAAAAATTAAGGCTTTTATACCTGCCTGTGTTTTTTTCTGGGTGACTTTAAAACAAAAGCCCTAAATCTGACAGAGAAAGAAGAGGGGGAAGAAGGGAGCGAGAAGAAGACAGGAGCAAAGCCAATAAGAGCTCACAGCAGGATGCTAATAATGCAGCTCCAGCTGTTCCTGTTAACCTGCAAACTGCCCATCTGGACCCAGAGAGAGAGAGATGGACAGAGAGATAGAGAGAGTCGAGTGTGGTATAGGGAAAACAGCGTGGGTAGAGATAGTCTTTTACAAGTTGTATATAAAATATCGGCAAATAGAAATATTCTGATTTCACAGGCCCTATGGTTATTTTGGGACATTTTAAAATCTAAAGATGTCAAATTTAAAATGACATCAAACAGAGAAAAGCAGCAAAATTTAAAACTTTAGAAGCTTAAAACAGCCAATTTATGATCTTTTGTTTTGTAAATTCCTTACAGATTTCAGGAAAGAATTGCTTAAGATTACTTTTGGAGGATTAGAAGTAATACAAAATAATACAAAGCGTATGCCTTTAATTCTGCTCTCAATCATGTGTCACACTGCATCAGAAAAACAAAAATAAGGCTAAACAGCAAGAATGAACAGTGAGAGAGACAGAAAAGAAACTGGTCACATCCTCAGCTGTACTGGAGTGGACAAGTGGACATGAATATAGAAACACACACACACCCTCTAGGAGTGACCTTGGTCCAGCCTGTCTGTCCTCACCCCCTGCCCTGGCCAGCTACATCCCCCACCGAGCTACCCTGCCTGTCTCTTACACACTTACTCACTCACACTCTCTTTCTCTTCCGCACACACACACACACACACACACACACACACACACACACACACACACACACACACACACACACACACACACACACACACACACACACACACACACACACACAAACACACACAAAAAAAAAACACAGTGTTGTACCAGGCTGTGCCAAACTGAACCACGCTGTGGTCATAGAAACAATACAACAAACAGACTAGAAGAGACTAGAATAGCAGGGTACAGAGTACAAAAGAAAAGAAAAGTGAGGAGAGGCTGAAACCAGATTTTTTTAAATCGATTCCAAAAGCTCAAACACCAAAACACACTCAACACAAAAGACACACAGCTAGCCAACTCTAACCCTCCCTAAAGCTCAACTGTATCACCCGCCCACACACTCGTGTGCATACACACACACACACACACACACACACACACACACACACACACACACACACACACACACACACACACACACACACACACACACAGTGGTAGCATACTAATGAAGATAGTAAATCACTACTAGGTCATGTGTGGAAAAGCCTGCCAGATACCTGCAACCATGGCTGGAGACCTCCCTCAGATACACGAAGTGTGTGAGTGTGTATGTGTGATTCGGTGGATGGTTGGGTGAACAAGAGAGATGGAGGATGCCTCTTGGCTGTAAACATGACTGCTACAAGAAAACATAGCAGCAGTGAAGAGGCACACCATGGCAAATCATACAGTTTCTATCAATGGTGAAGGAGAGTCTATATTTCACAGTAATTATTTTTTTCTTCTTTACTCCAAAGACATCCTACAGACAGACAAGAAATACCAACAGATACTGTTGAGGAACAAGTCAACAGCATGGAGTAAAAATTTAAAGCAGTCTAAAGAAAAAGAAATTAGTAGGTGACTATTGCACATCAGTCATTCATAATGTTGAATGTCTTTTATTTTGCCTTTTCTCCTACTGTATTCATTCTACAAACGTGACAATGAATACAGCAGACCTGTATGCCTGTATCCTACATGTTACTTGCAGGCTTGGTACAGTCCTGCTCATGTCTGTATGTGTGCCCAAGCAACATAAGAACAGCTAATCAAGGGAACACTTTAGTGAAAAGACATCTCCAGCTGGGTGGACCAGGTAATGATCAAGCATACAAGGATCTCAATCACCCCTGAATCACCAGGACCGATGAACCATGATCACACTTGTACAGTAAAGAAGAATGCTGAAGTTTACCTGTTCAGAGTCATGATTAGCTGTGTGACCTTGTAAGATTAAGTACCAATATTATTTTAATATGTTTATCTGCTCTTGAATTGAACAGTATTTTGTCTCCAAAGGCTACAATACATAGTTAATTAAGTGTATAAGCTGTTGTGTCTTAACGTTCTGATTTGGTTTGAGGGACTTCATTCACAGATTCACAGAAAGCTGAATGTAGAACTTTAGATCAAGAAAACAATAACACAGAAACAGAAGCAAAGTGGGTGTGTTTCATTTTATTAATACCGGCTGAAATATAGACTCCGAGATATGGCATTGAGATATTTCCAGCACAGCCCCAACTGAGTTTACCAGGAGAAAATTTACACTCATCTAAACCCCTAAGTGTGAGGCGTTTGTGCCAGTCGTTTAAAAAAAATAAAAAATCAAAGAGCAAGTGTTTGTCTCCGCACTCACCATTTTGCACCTTCAGTTACAGTCACACTGGGAGAAGATTGTCACAAAAGAGGCAGAGAGCAGAGATCACAGATAACAAACTAAACCAGCTCTTTCTCACAGTTTCTACAGCATCTCATCCAGCTCAAAAAGCTATGGTGTATTAACTCATAGAACACAGTTTATGTACAACACATATAATCTCAAAATGCCAACTTGCTTCTCAACATGATCTTCCCCAAATGAGAATGTGCCCTGATCATTGATAACAACTAAGCACACAAATGCAAACTGTAGGTTAGAAGTCACAGAGAAGTGTGCACTTGCAAAATCTGTAAAATTTTAATGACCTACAATTGAATAATAAAATAATGTCTTTCTTTATGTTCTCTGTGCACAAGCACACAAAGGCACACTCACAAACACACACTTCTCACTTCTGTCAGCCTCAAATACAAACAAATAAATAAATAAACATAGTGTTATCAATTATTCTGAGGCAGGAATCAAATACAGTATACATGTGTCTAGAGATTTTGTGTGCATGTGTGTGTTTGTGTTTGTGTAGACTTTTAAAGAGAATCCCCAAAAATAGACCAAAAGACAGACCAACAGAGCAACTCACACATGCAGTAAGTAAAACTAAAAGCCATTTGAACTGTCACATTTGGTTATGTATCATCAGTAAGTGTAATGTTTGACATAAAAATGTAGGAAAATGCTTTAGAAAGCCACCTGTCAGATTGTAAAGGTTTAATGTTATGTATTCAATAAACTACATCAATAAATTATTTTGAAATTTAGATATGTAATCCTAGATTTCCTAATGGAAGAAAACTAGAAAACAAGAAGAAAATAATTACTATAAATATCCAGAGTACTATCAGTGACTTATGACAAAAATGACAGAGCTCTGAAGCCTACCAATAAAACGTCTCTCTTTTGTGACTAATAAGCATAAAAAAGCTGAGTGAGGCTACATGACAGCAGTGTTTGGATTAAACATTTAACTTGACACGCACACTAAAATGCACATTCACGCACATGCATAGACAAGTGCTCAGTTAAACAGTCCTCCAGTCTACTTAAGAGAGTTCACATGCAGAGCAGAGCCACTACTGGGAATCACAGTTTAGCCCTCGTCTCTCACTCATCGACTCTGTTTCTCAGTCTCACAAACACTCAGACAGGCAAGAACACAGATTTATATTCACAAGCCCCTCACACAGTTGCACACATTTTATACATTTGCATTGTGTGTCTCTGTCAAAGCTTCAGGTTATATCATTAATTATATTTGACACTACTTCTTGGGTGTGTGTGTGTGCATCTACAATATGTCCCTGGGGGCTTGAGTAGGGAAAGTGAGGTTCAAAGACCCCCTGCCAGAATGCTAAATCAATATTAATACATGCTTGCTCACACACACACACAAACCCACACACACCGAACACACACACACACACACACACACACACACACACAGACCCACACACACAAGCAAGCACGCTTAAACACACACTTTCAACAAAGAGATGTCAGTGCAGTGGTTAGGGGGCATTGTTTCATTGTCTCTGTGGTGATCGTGATCTCCTTCCTCTCCATCACCCCCTCTTTTCTCTCCGCAGACAGTCTTCTTCTTCCTCTTTCTGTCCTGCTTCACTTCCTTCTCTTTGCATTTACACCTCTATGGATACAACACACAATAGATCCTGGTCAGCCAGACCTATCAGCTTTATGTCAGTGTTGATATGAAAATAAAATCAGTTCCTTCTTGTTTGATGGGTAGGAAGTGGGAAGTGTTACACAATGACTTTTGTGTCATTCATGTAAAGATACAATTAGGCAAAAGGCATGTCTTCCACTACCACCACGGACTAGATCCTCTGTTACTAACCTAGGAATCTCATCCCATAAGCCTCTTTTGAAAATTCTGTAACACAAGTTATTTCTCTACTCTTATACAATAAGGGGGCTATACTGTAAGGGTGGCAAGAGTCACAGGAAATAGTTGTGTGAAACCATATATGGATAAACTTTAGTACTAAAATATTATATTTTTTGATACGGTATCAATTCTCAAAAACATTATTGATTTTCATTTAACAGTGTACAAGCAAAATTTGGTGTAGTTGTGTTTAAACCCCTGATGTCCGGAAAGATGTAGTGATTTTCTACTTCTCTGAATGCATAAAAACTCTTACTGAGGTTTTATGGATATGAAAGTGTTTTCTTTATGGGGAATGGTGAAGCAAAAATACCTGATCCTGCTCAGTGGGTCTGTGTTTTAAATTGTGTTTTAAATTAACATTTTAAATGGATGAATAACACATTGATCCTCTTACCAGTGAAGGTGAAATAAGAAGTAACAAAGCTCAACTCAATATGCTCAACTTTTCCCATTACAGCCTTATTTGGTTTGTCCAGCATTTTAACACGTTGGGTTAAGGTTTAAAAAAATCAGACTAATCATTGAAATAAACTGACTAATCTAAAACTTCATTTTTAATCCATAAAATGTTGCTGCTGTTCAGCAAACCATTGTAAAGGTGCATTGCACAAAATCTTTGTGCTGATTAATATCACGTTCATTGCTTTGCTGAGTCAACAGCCAACAATAAATAGTATGAATAAGTAGCCAGGAAAGTATTTGTAGTGAGCAGCCTGTGGGAGTAAATGTAGGACTAGCCCTGTACACAGGAAATTGGGCAGGACAGAGCTCTATTACAGTTAGATTCACACAATTAGATAACAGCTAAACATCTGCGTGCCTATTGCTCAGGGGGTTGTTCATTCAGCAGTGCATTGGTGTTAACAGTTTTGGGTTGATGTGAATGATACACTTAATACTTGTTTGCATTAACTGGAGCGCATGCATACAAACACACATACACAAGTGAAAATAATTGACTAATTTGTTGGTACACAACAGCTGGAGTTAGAGACACAGTCTATCCCCACTGTACCAATGTAGCTTTTACTAATTGCCTCTCCACCCAACCATGCTTGACCAAACATTGTCTCATGGCTGACTTCATAGCAGAGGCTGTGTGTGTGTGTGTGTATCATTTCATTGTTGCCCATTCTCTTTGTCCTTTATCACTCTCAACACCCATCAACATCAAAATAACATCTGTCAACTTCTGTACAAATACACCTGACAGACACAGCTGATGTCTGGACACACAAAAACTCCTCCCCTCCACTCCAACTAACAACAGTGCAAAAGTTCATGATTTTACAGCAAATTGCACGTGGGTGTTGCCTGTGTGCCTGACTGAAACACATCTGGGTATAGAGTGGTCTTTGTGCTCCAGATGTGTTTTTAACCACTGCGGGCCATAACACACCTGGACACTGAGGGTGCGCGCAGACACACACACACACACACACACACACACACACTCAAAAACAACAAATGATCTATGTCACCACTAAACAACCAAATTATATAGCTCTTTTTATAACACTATAGCAATAAAGCACTTTGATACAGGGTTATGTTGGATATATACAAGCGCATAGTGTCATGTAAATTTTGTGTGTAGTTTACTCATGCTTGGATATTAGTGTGATAAAATAGCAATGCCATTGTCTATCATTATACACAGTGTGTAATTACTTGATTTCTATATCTAAATACCTTCTCCTTTGCTGTCTCTTTCACTGTCTTTCTTTACTCACACACAAGTGCACAAAAGGAGGGAGCACTACACAGTACCTGTGTGGCCCCAGGAAACGAGGCTGAGGACCCTCCTAATGACTTAATTGAGCTAATTAACAATGATAAGACGTCCAATCAGCACACCAGCTTCCTGAAGGCTCTTGTTAGGAGCTAATTAAAGAACCAATCACAGCAGGAGAGGTGATGGCTGCATCACAGTAGCGGGGCAAAATATTAGACGCAATGCAACTGTTCTCTGCAACACCTTGATTTAAGTAGAGAGCAAAAGGCTTTTCTTTTCAAAGAAACATAAGTAGTATGAAAATGTACTAACATGACTTATGAAATAAAAAACAACAACTGAATTTACATTACTGGTATGAATTCAAAATTTAATACCAGACTTTTTTTTAATTTGGCTTTTTTTAAGCCAAATAGCCTGTTTTTTTTATTACAAAGAGTGAAAGTGAATAAAATGTAAAAATTCTTTCTTTTTTAAATTTCTGTAGTCTTTCACTGTTTTCTCCAGTTTAGCAATTTAATTCAAATTTTGCTGTTACCACCATTCCACTGATACATTTTGATTTGTGGTTATTGTCTTTCTTCATCAAGATAGTCTGGCAGGGGTGAACTGCATTATGGTTGACATACCGTATTTATCCATACGCTATCTTAACCAGTTATTCTGTTGGAGGTCAAGAGGGCTGGAGCCCATCCTAGCTGTCACTGGGCAGGATGCATTGTACAATCAGATCAGGTCACCACTTTATCTGGTTGATACAGCTACAGATATTTTTGCCACAACTTTAACTACTTCTGAGCAACTGCTATGACAACTGCTAGTAGTTCAGTTGTATTTTCCCTCAGTTTTCTCCATCATTGCCCCAATCATCACACCATTTTACCTCTGTCCTCTCTGTACCCATCCCTACTCTCATTCACTTCCTTCCTCTCTTCCTCCTCATCTGTGTTTTCCAGGGGTAGGGCTCATGTGGCGTGGCATACTCGCTGCCTCTCTCTCAATCTGGGCTTCATGCTGCGCCGGTTTAATTGCAACAGCACCCTTGTGTGCCAGTTGTGCAATGTGTGTGTGTGTTTTTGCGTGTGTGTGAAGGAGAAACAGAATGGAAGAAGAGATGGGAAGAGAGACCTCTTCAGAGTGTTAAGCAACAGGGTGCTGGCCACCTTCCTCTCGAGTCTTGCACCTTGCTTTTCACTTTCTCTGCTCCTCCTCTGCTGCACCACCTTCCCTCTTCTTTTTCACTTCCATACCTTAACTCTAGTCCCAGATTTTCCCCACCAAGTCTAAATTTTCTCTCCTCTTGGTTCTCCATTCTATAAAACACCAAGAAAGGCTCCTCTCCTCATTTTCTCTCCTCTGCTAAACTCCTTCCTACTCCAGCTCTTACTCAATCTACCCCCCACCAACACTCACACATCACCTTATCTTCTCCCACCAATGTTGCTGTCGGTCACACCCATCTCTCATCCAACCATTGCCCCCCCGCAACCCCCGCTCCACTCCTGGTCGTTCCTCCGAGGATGCCCATGGAGACTTCCTGTCAGAGCTCCCTGTTCCTCACTCCTTTCCCTAATCAGCTGTCAAAAAGCAAACACTCACTACAGGCCCCCCATGCCTTCTGTGCAAAGGACACACACACACACACACACACACACACACACACACACACACACACACACACACACACACACACACACACACACACACACACACACACACACACACAGTAACTGGAAGCGTCTGTGTTAATTATGTGTGTGTTTGTGTATGCATCATTCTGTCTGTCCACTGAATTTTAACACATAGATCAAAGGCATACAGATCACTGACTATCACATAGACTCATCTGAGTCCTAATGGATTATGTCAAGAAATTTGGACACTACAATTTTTGCAAATATGGGCAACACCCATACATACAGACAGCCAACAACTAGACCTCCCTCCATAACTCACACACAGTTCATAATGATGGAGAGCTGGTGTTTCCCACTTAATGACAGCAAAACACTTGCCCACTCCATCTATCTGTCAACACTGCTGTGTATGTATGCTCATGACAGTGTGTGTGCGTGTGGTTTATTAATTCATTCATCTACTAATGTTGTGCAGCTGGGGAGGGAGAGATAGAGGGATGAGGGGGAGTAGAGAAAGAGATGGTGTGAATAAGAGGAAGAAAGGGTTGAGAGATATAATGAGGGAGTGGGGGAAAAGAAAAAAAATGGAGACAAAGGATAAAGCAGAGAGATGAACGGGTGGTCCAAAGTGGATGAAAGGTTGAGGTAACATTTAATCACCTCAGCTTCTGCTCTTGTTTCTAGACACACAACACACACATGAATGATTAGTCATTAGCCAATGAACCCACTGGCAGACAGACAGGCAACAATAAATCTAACAAAGCCATCATCAGTGTCTTGCAGGAACCCTGAGAAAACAAACAACACCACTGACCAAACACTGATTTATAATGTCTATGATCTTGGACAGTCAACAGCAGGTGAATTCAGCAGCAGCTGCTCCACCACAGTGAAGATAGCTTTGGAAACCCCATTGACATAAGATACAAGAACAATGTTGTGTACAGTGTGTGCAACTTTTTCTATATCATCCTACTAGGAGGCATGGGTTGTTTGAAACACTGGTTTTGTGCATGTCCATGCATACACCATGCTGTACAAGACACATGCTGTCAAGCATCACTGTCCAGCTTGGCTGGAAAAAACTTTCTTTAATACAATGAGCTGTTACATGACTGTTACACTGTATCCTTCCCATCTGTTCTGCATATGGTAACAGAGGTGCATACCAAGCTCCAAGGAAGCATTTCACAAGGTCACAAAATACTATTTCTACAGTTTTGATCAAGTTATAATATTACTACGTGAAATGAACTGTTATTTATCTATTATTACATCACTTCCTCTATTACAGCTTTTCAACTGACTGCTTTTAACAGTTTACACATAAAAAATCTAGACAAAATATTTAATATTATATTCATATAATAATTTAGCACTACTCAATGAGTAGTTATCCTAGTCACCCTTATCATTCAGTGGCCTCCACAAACACATACATTATGAAGCTTACCACGGATCGTGAGCCCTGTTTTAATAACACTGCTGTAAACATCTAACCACTCCATTGTCCTGTCTGACTAGACAGGGTTTCCAAGTCAACAAAGCAGGGCCCTGGTCCCAGTGGCCCAGCCCCACAGAGTTGCTGCAACGCTAACACACTTAATGTCCTATACTGACATGCATAGTGTATAATGCGAAGGGAAAACCCAGGAGTGCAGTATCCTGTTGTAAAATAGGGTAAATGGCAACCAGATGGCCAACACACACGTTCCAGCACAGAAGAAGCGCCTGCACCACCCATAACCTGATCTCTGTCCACACCATGTCCCAATATATAGTGTAAAATACAGCCAGAGGAGGAAAAGTGACACATGAAGGACATTTGGAGTGAAACAATGAGGAAGAGTGACTAAAATGTGAAGAGTGAGAGAGGGAGGGAGAGAGTTAAGAACACACACAAAAAAATTAAACAGAAACTGAAAACTGAAAGAAAAACAGAGAAGTAGTTGAATTATAAAGGAGCCCCTAGGGACCAGTGGTGTGGGCTGGACCATTCAAAACATAGTAGGGGGTGCATTCTTACATATCCCTCTGTCTCCCTGCATATGTGTGTGTGTGTGTGTGTGTGTGTGTGTGTGTGTGTGTGTGTGTGTGTGTGTGTGTGTGCACTGGCATCTGGCATTTGCTTTTAAGACCTCAGTCACACACCTTGTGGCACCAGGAGATGAGGACCAATAAATTGGGGAATGTGTGTGAGGATTTGAGTGTGAGTGAGAGAGAATGGGGGGAGTGGAAGTCTTTGGACTATTTGAGTAAAACTGTACAATCATGTTGTATATTAGTGTGTCTTTCTCTGCCAATGTCTATGCACGTGTCAGTGTGTCCGTTTTGCAGCTCCAGGTCAGCGCTGCTGAAGATTGTGTATACGCTTAGCCCCATGTAAGCTAGGTTATTTCTTCAATGTGTTTTCCACTGGGCTTTTGCCCTTTTATGTGTACAGTGTGGCTGTGAGGCTGTGTGGGTGTGTTTCCCAGGCAGGAGACAGAAAAGTCTGTTTAATCCTCAGCAGCCCCAGACACACCTGCACAGCATGCTAACACAACCATAACGCATGCACAGAAACACGCTAGCACTTGTGTGTTTATGTGTGTAGCTTAGGGAGCTGCCTCAATACCACACATGGGTAATCTATCCACCACCTCATACAGAGTAGGATATAGCACTGGAGAGGAGGTAGGAAAGATGGATAAATGGTAGGGGAGAGCCATGCATGCTTGAAATGATCGTAGAGATGAGAAGGGAGAGAGTATGAATGAACCTTCTCAATACACAAATGTATCTTCTTCACTAAAATTTGCACTCATTATCATTGCTCTAATTGCCACCAGATGCAATTCTAGGCAGGCTGTTTTTGTAATGGAAAATAACATTAAATAAGAACAATAAATAACTCTTTTAATGTGTCATCTGTTCATATGACCATCTACATTATTTAAACCCACTATATTCTAATAAAAAACTGAACAACTGGGTTTAAATACATAGTTACTGTATGCACACCTATTTGAGAACCTCTGCATGCTTTCTCTCCTGTTTTCGCTCGCTGCTTCTCCTTCTTTGCTCTTTTCCATCTGAACATCCTTCTCTTAAATGAGGCCTTCAGCTGGGAAGCGACATCCCTTTAACGGTGGCAGGTAAAAAGACTAGAGAGACTGTGTACGGAGAGAGGAATGAAAAGAATAGAGAAATGAAATCCTAATGACTGGTTGACCCCCTGCCCACTGAAAACAAATAAAGTGCGCAAATGGAAGAATGTGGGCAGAGGTACGGCACTGAGTTTGCGGAAGGAGAGGAGAGAGCAAAGAGAGATAGGTCAGGAGGTGGAGGAAATGGAGGTAATCTGTGTTTAACAGTAACTGAGGAGGAGAAAATACACAGAGAGAAAGATAAGGGGAGGTGCAGAACGGGGCTAAAAATGACACAAGCTGTTGGTTTTGTATTACAGTATTATTATTCTAATGAATGTAGTTTTGCACTTCTTCTGAAAGGGTACTTACAGTGCTTTTACTGAATTTTCAGTGTTATAAAGGCCAGTTTATCTGTTACTATGTGGCAGATTATGCATGATCCAGCGATTATTTTAGACAAAGTTATGCTAGACAAGAACATCTGCACAATGCAAAAATGTTAAATGTAAGCTTGTATGTAAGAAATGAAAACAGGCAGTGTGAGAGAGGAAAGCATAAAACAATAATTTAACTAGAAAATAGATAGAGGAGAGATGGAGGGATGGAGCAAGGGAGGGAGGACTGGAGGGGGGCCTGATGAAGGGACTATGCGGGTGGGCCGAGATCTAAGCTGTACCACTCCTCCCTACACTCCTACCTAGGAAAACAGGGATTTGTTCACCCTGGGAGGGATGTGGAGATGAGGAGAACAGGAGGACCACTGAGAGAGGGGAAGGGGGGCTATGGAGTAAGGACTGGGGATGAAGGCAAAACACATCAAGAGGGAAAAAGAGTAAGATTTATCATAAAAATCATTCAGAGTGGAAATAAAATCCCACCATGCTCACTCAGTTACTTAAGCTCAGGAGAATGTATTATTGTGGAGACAATGAAGCAGCATTTTAAATGCATGCACAAGTTGTCATTCACATTATACAATATTTAGGCTTCTATCACCTTTTATAACATTTCCATTCTATTTAGTCTCACCTGCAGCATCAGACACAAACAGGTAAATAAAACAAATCCTCCCTTTATCAGCATGAATTTTGCGTGTTTTGTTATGTTCATATTTGTGTTACTGTGTCACAGAAATATATACTGAAATAGAAATATTGAATTTGAAAGGAAACAAACATGAAACATACAGTTTGTAATGCATCTGGTCACACACATTCATATGTCCATCCATCTATCTGTCCATTATCTCTTGCTTTTCAGATTGCTGTGAAAGCAGGTTTAGTTTTTCTTGTGTCCCTCTCCCCAACAACTTCGAGCTCCTCCAGGGGGATTCCAAGGCGTTCCCAGGCCAGATTAAATGTGTAATCTCTCCAGTTTTTTCTGGGTCTACCCTTGGTTCTTCTTCCAGGTGGATGTGCCTGGAAGACCACCAATAGTAGGTGACCATGTATCTTATAAATTAACTGTAGTCTATTAATATGTTATTATGCAAAATGATTAACTGTTTAAGAAGTCTGATGGTTGAAATATTGTAAATACAAAATACAAAGTATTAAACACGTTTTTCTTTTCATTGCCCTGAGGTGCTGAGGAAGACAACCTGTGTTCCAGTAGGTCTTTCTTTTTTGCTAGATTTAAAGTGACCTTTGTAGAAATTTCTAGTCTGTAACCCAGAGGGATAATGGGAAATATGGCAAGAGAGGCAGCTGGTACTGACATGACTCCCCTAATGGCTCCACCCAAGACCTCCCCATTACCTCCCTCAACAACCCCCACCTTCTCTCGCTTTCTCCACTGAAGGAACTCCCCATTCTACTGTTCCCATAGTGCTGTTAAGGTCTTCTCCTCATTTTGTCTACAGCTTTCTTTTTTATCAGCCTTCTCCTACCTTTCTCTTTCAGTTTCCTACTCCCCTACTTTGTAGAAAACCCATCTATTGTTTAAGGTGCAAGGTTTTTATTGTCATTGCGTTTCCTCTATACTCTGTATACAAGAGTGCTTTGAAAGGCTGAGTTATTGTATGTTAATTTTCTAGCTATACATTCCTAGTTTTACCACTGGAGGTAACCTTCTCTTATGTCTGTTTTATTTTTGGCGTGTAGTATAAAAACTATACATTATGGAATGTGCAGGTCAATTTATTTCTGTAAATTATGTTTATAGATAATGGTTAAAAAAAAGGGGTAAAAGCTACATTAAAAGTACTTAGATTGACCAAGTTAACTTTGTAACACATTTTAAAGTAAGTACAGTAAGTCTTTTTTGTGGGTTAAATGCTCACCCCCTCAACCGCCCCACCTCCTTTATTGGGAACTTGCAGTTCAAGTGCATTCTGGGAGATGCCAGAGTTCTTTATAATCTACCAGCAGGCTTTCACAGCTGCCTGTCAGCTACCCAACAGACATGTGCGCACACATTCATACAGAAGATGCCAAGTTTTACTGAAAGGATTTCCATGTGTGACAGAGAGAGAAAGAAATGACACTCCAATGCATAACTTGTACAACTTCAAAAATAAAATTCATCCCTCTCCCTTTTCTCCTCTCTCTACTTTTCTCAAGAAATGTGAGACTTTTGTAGAAACCCCTAGCATATCTCTCTATATCTGTCCTTCTCCCTTTTCGTTTCTCCCTCTTTTCTCTGTTGTTCCTTCCCAACTCAAAACTCAATTAGTAAATTAGTTCCAGCTCGCTAAGCGATAAACAGCGGCCTGGGAATGCATAAACACACACTCCACACTCCATTAGGGCTCCACACACACCACACAACCTAAAAATCCTCAGTGCAGAGGTATACACACACACACACACACACACACGCATGTACACACTCTCAAACATTTAATTTAGCCACTTACAAAGGAGTATGTATATAAACACAAACGTGCACATGCTCACATTTAAAGTACATGGTCACTGTGATAGACCTATCTTTATCAGACAGGCATTTTTGTCTGCCTTCATGTATTTTGACAGTAAATCTACATTCAAGTAGAAGTGAGAGTGCCAGAAGACAAATAAGAACATAGGGTAACGCTCTTAAATTATATACTGTAAAAAAAAAACATTGTATCAAGCCCTAAAACCTCTCCAACAGACAAATGAAGTGTTTTCAAATGTGTGCTTGCATCTGTGTTCGCACACACGCAGCATTGAAGTACATCTTAGCTGGTTAAAAGCAAGCTTTCATGGTCGTTAAAAATTAAAACGCACACACTCAAGCTCTCAGTGGTGTATTTTGACAGTGTGTGATGACCGTGGGTAAAGCACTTAAGCTGCTGTAATTAGCCTGATCGCCGTGGCGACAGAAGATGCTTTCTTTCATCCCAGAAACCAGCACAACACACTAAGACACAGTGACAGAGGAAGAAATATACACACGTGACTGATACGTCTGGTATGACCAAGAACAGACCCAGAGGGTCAGATGCATTACAGAATAACATACAAAGACACAGAGAAAATCACACACACACACACACACACACACACACACACACACACACGCACACACATGCACGAGCATGCAAGCACAGCATGTGGGGGAGTCACAACACTGACAAGCAGACAAAAAGCAGCTTGATCTTGGTTATGTACCAAATGTTGACTGTATAAAACAGAAATACATGCCTCTCTATGTCTGTCTTGCTTTGTACTTCACCTGTCTTTGTCTCACCTTCTTTCTGGACTTTGGACATGTTCATATATGGGAATGAAAGCAGAGCATATGAAAGACACATTTTCTGCAGCGTTTTGCACACATTTCTCCAGAAGTCAATCAAACAGAGAGGTTTAAGTATCTGTAGGTGGCAGTCTTTTCTTTGCCTTTTCCATATGTATTGCTCATGTTAACTTTACAGTCCCACTATCCAGTGTTTCCAATAAAAGCTTTCCTGAATTGGTTATGAATGTTTAGTCATCAATGCATTATCAAAAAATATACAAATTTGTATTTTAACATAAATGTACAGAGGAGAGATAGACACAGATGAATGTGTGACTAAGAAAAATGGTAGCCTAAGTTAATAGTTGAAGACTTATGTGAGGGAGAGAGAAACAGCTAAAGGGAAAATGAAAGAATAACAGAGAGAAGGAGAGAGGGACGCAGTGGAGCAGAGCCAGAGCTGAACAAAGAACTACAGTAACAGTCCACTGGCCCTACAGCTGCTCTCTGCACACACTCCCTAGGCTCTGGCTCTGGGTATGCAGCATGTGTATGTGTGTGTGTGTGTCTGTGTGTGCGTGCGCGTGTGTGTGCGTGCATGTGTGTGTGTGTGTGTGTGTGTGTGTGTGTGTGTATGCATGCATGCATGTGTCAGCATGCTGCTGTGAGGGTCCCTATAGGTGTCCACCCTTTCAGCAGTTGGACTGCCAACTCATAAACCCCCGAACCTCCAGCTCCTTCACCAGAGAAGAGGAGGGAAGGGGAGGGGAGGAGCGAAGAAGCAGAGAGGGGAGAAAGGGTGAGATGAAAACAGGTTAGAATTGAGGAAATACAGAGGAAGGCAAAATATTTTAATGTTTACCTATAAAAAAGATGACCTTGTTTGAGGTGTGTACAGTATGTTACTGTGTCATTTTTTTCTTTTGCAATGTTTAACTATATTCTTGTGTGAGGCATTAATGTATCATTTAGTTTCTCCTTAGCTTGATATTACTGAACAAGACAAACAGCATTCAGTAAATATCTTTGAATGTGATGATGCGAATAAGACAGTGACATTCTTAACCAGCATGGATAATATTAGGAAGCCAATAATATATTATGATTAGGAGCCTTAACTCATGTATGCCGCTGTCAACTAATAAATATGCAGTTTAAATGCATGTCTGTCCAGTCTGAGATACAAATGAGTCCATTTAAGAGTCCAACTGGACATCTGTCCCAGATGTAATGAAGTTTCCTCCAAAGTATGGGAGAGACAAGAGGTTACAGTGACCTTGACTTTTGACCTTTGAGCACCCAAAATCTGAACAGTCCAACTTTTAAGACAAAATAGTTATTTGGGCCAAAGTTGAAGAAGTTCTTTCAATGCATTCCTGTGATATCGCATTTTGGAGAAAGAGACGCACAGATTAACAACCCTGAAACGTATTGCCTCTAGCCACAAAAGAAGCAAAAACTGGAAGAAACAGCCCTACTTTTATTTTACAGTACAGTAATTTACACAGGCCTGTCAAAGATTATAATTTACAAACAAATTTCATTAATCAGCAAGTACAATCTCTCCCACACACACACAGACACACCCAGAGTTAACCCCCTGCTGTTCTAATTAAAGGTGTCCTTGACAATGAGATAGACCGCTCTCACACTGTCAGACCTTTGAACATCAGTAGTCCTATTTAAATACACACACACACACCAAATTTTTTCCTATCATCAGTTTCATGGTTCATCTGGTGAGCCGACTGGCATGCACATGTACACACACACGGACATGTAAAATCGACAGAGGCTGAATTTGGCTCATCTGACTAGAACAGTTAATTTTTAGAAACGCGCATGCACTTGAACACGTAGGTAAGGCACAAACAACTCCATGTATAATGACACATTATACATGTATCATTATACGTGATACACACACACAAACACACACACGTACACACACACACACACACAAACACAGAGTGGCTCAGATTTCTGGATAGATGATGAATAATGAGAAATTAAACTTCCTCACAGTTTTGGACATTTTACTTCTTATGTTTTCTTCTGTGAAAACCGATGGAAGCATTATCTTCCGCAGTGAGTTACTCTGTGTTACAGACCACGTCTGTACTTTAAGCTTAGTGCTACTGCAGTGTACTGGGACTGCTGTTTGTACTCAATCTGTATGCATGGTATGTGAGTGTGTGTGTGTGTGTGTGTGTGTGTGTGTGTGTGTGTGTCAAGCAAAAAGTGTGTATGAGAGTGACAAACTGAGAAAATGAGAGATAGAGAGGGGTGGTGAGTTGTGTACATCTGGAGTGTACATCTGCACGTTTGTGTGAGTGAGTAAATGTGTGCTTTTGCATGTGTCAGTGTGTGAGGATGTGTACGTTTGGTCCAGGTGCTGGGACCTGTGTGTGTCCCTGGGCAGGGAATGCAAAGGTCCCTGGACTCACCTCTGCTTACTGCTAACGAGACACAGACACACACATGCACACATCCCACAATACACCTACACCCACACCCACACACGTACACACCGCATCGATCAGGGCGAGAATGAGGGTCGCTCTGCGCCCTGTTAGCCTACCGCTAAGGACTGAGCGCCTCAGGGCACACTACCCCCCGCCTACGCACGCACACACACACACAAATACATAGATGCAAACACGCAGATGTCTCATCTGAATTCAGCCCCAGAGTAAGGCTTCAATGCTGCCGCACATACAAAAAAGGTAGATTTATAGTTTATTGCTTGACTATGAACAACTTACCATAGCAACAGCTGATGATGAAGAGTGTAACATAGCAACAGCTGATCACAAAAAGTGTACCACAGCAACAACTGATCAAATAAAAATGGTTACACCATTACATGTCGTTCTACTGCAACATAAAAAGAATAGATGGCCACTTTTATGTGGTATAATAATTATAGTTGTGGGCTCTTTAGTAATACAATGCTAATACAATATTTTATCATTTTTCCATAATGATGCAGATGCAGGTAAACCCTTTTGGAAAAGAGAAATTATTTACAAATTTCTATTTAACACCCGCGATCATCTCCTGCTTATAGGGATGAGGTTGTGTTTGCAATGGTTGGAATAAATTCTACTTTATGTATTTCCAGCCATTGTTGGTTCACGTTTCTGAAACAAATTGAGGATGTTTGATTCAAATGAAAGAATGAATTCTTCTAAGGTGAGGCTTGTGAGATTCAAATGGGACATACAGTACACAAACATATAATGATCATGCAAATACAAAGTTTAAATAATTGAATGAAAATTTTTTATCATGGCGAGGAGTTACTGACATTATATACAATAGAAGATATGATGTGTGGTACAGCTCCAATAAATGCAGTTAGCTTTCACCATTTTCAGTATTAAAAAACTACAAAAAATATGCCTATTTTGTAGCAGCCAGGATGGGTTGCAGAAGTTGGCAGCCTACCCACCAGGTGTGTCCCTGGGTGAGACACTTGGCGCTAGCTCCCTGGGAAAGAATTTCATTGTAACATATACAATCATGGCCAAAAATATCAGCACCCTTGCAATTCTTTCAGAAAATGATACCCTTCTCTCAGAAAATTGTTCCAATTGAAAATGTTTTAGTATTCACGTGCTTACGTTTTTGTTTACACTGAAACAACGGAAGAAAAGAAAAGTCAAACTTGATAAAAAATTCACATAGAACTCAAAAATGGAATGTGATGCTCCTGTAAGTTGTATTTAGACACACCTGTGGCAAGTAACAGGTTTGGGCAATATAGTAATCACACTTGCAACCAGTTCAAATTTAGAAAAGTTGAATCAACCTTTGTGTTGTATGTGACTGAGCACGGAGAAAAGAAATAAGTGTTTTAAGTGTAAGAGGTTTCTGTGGATTTGAGAGAAAAAAATTGTGGAAAAACATTAACAATCTCAAAGCTACAAGTCCATCTCCACAGATCTTAATGTTCCTGTGTCCACTGTGCGCAATATCATCAAGAGGTTTACAGCCCATGGCACTGTAGCTAACCTCCTTGGACGTGGACAGAAGAGCAAAATTACTGAAAAATTCCAACAAAAGATTGTTTGAATGATGAATAAAGAACCCTGATTAACTTCCAAACAAATTTAAGCTGATCTGCAGACACAGGGTACAACAGCGCCAGCTCGAACTATCCATGCCATCTGAATGAAAAGGGACATTATGGTAGGAGACTCAGGAGGACACCACTGCTGACACAAAGGCATTAAAAAAACAAGATGGGAGTTTGCCAAAACTTATGTGACAAAACCACAATCCTTCTGAGAGAACGTACTGGACAGATGAGACAAAAGTAGAGCTTTTCGGTAAAGGACATTATGGCACTGTTTACAGAAAAAGAATTGAGGCCTTCAAAGAAAACAACACAGTCCCTATAGGCAAACATGGTGGAGGTTCAAAGTTGTTTTGGGGTTGCTTTGCTGTTTCTGGCACTGGATGCCTTGACTGTGTGAACGGTATCATGAATTCTGATTATTATCAAAGAATTTTGGTGCACAACATAGTGGCTAGTGTCAGAAAGCTGGATCTCCACCAGAGGTTATGGGTCTTCCAGCAGGTCTATGACCTGAAACACACTTAAAAAAGCACTCAGAAATGATATTAAGTTATTACTATATTAAGTTTAGGGGGCCAATAATTTTGTTCAGTGTATTTTTTGAGTTCTGTGTACATTTTTATCAAGTTTGACTTTTCCTATCTGTTTTTTTGTGTTGTTCCATTGCAAACAAAAACAATAAGCACGTAAATACAAAAACATTTGTAATTGGAACAATTTTCTCAGAGAACTTTTGCATTTTCTGACAGAATTGCAAGGGTGCCAATATTTTTGGCCATGACTGTCACACACATACACACACACACACACACAAAGTGGGTATCAGATTAATTACTGCAGGAGCAATCCCAATATCTGGCCTGAAGTCTATCCTGTGTTGGGAATGTGTGTGCCTGTGTTATGGTCACTCGCGAACTGTTGAGTGTGGCACTGCCGCCATAAATACAGACATAACTCGCAGGTATCCTTTTTGATGCCGGGTGAATACACTGGCAACATTTGAAAAGCTTGTGAGATGGCAGTAAGTATCTGTTGAGAATACTGCTCAATTTAAACTCAAAAACATCTATAATGTAGTTTCTAGAGTGACAACCTATCATCTGTGTGTGTGTGCATATGTGGAGCTGCTGTAAAAGGTACGGGCCAAAGCAGAGGTACGCCAGTTTTAATCTATTCTGTAATTAACACTGATCTCATATCTATTTCCTCTTGCAGAGAAGACATGATTGGACTATAGGGACCATGCATATCGACATACACATGCAGACTTTCATCAGCACACACACTCATAAGCACATGAAGCATCATTAGAAACCATTAGCAGACAACATTAAGTGGCTAACAACTACAACAACACCAGACTGTTAAACTTTATGATGATTATTATAAGAGACAAGGATTGCTGCTGCTTTGTTAACTCTAGATGCCACACAAAGTATAGAGCAGGTAATGTCTATGTTATTGTTTACAGCAAAAGACAGGGTTTATGACTATTCCTCCTCGTGTGTCGTGTCTTAAGGTGGTTGCTTACTTACTAAAACTGGGAAAGCTGTACTCTATTAGTTACTGTACTTCACTGCTTAGCGTTGTGTTGACCAAGGAAGAGTTTAGCAGTACAAAGTATAGTTCAGTATAACAAACTACAAACCCATTTTGCTGCATGAACAATAAACTTAAAGATAAATATAACAGAATTACTTTTTCTTTAAATAATGGTGCAGACTAAATGGTATTATTACAAACTAAAGTAAAAGACACAGCACATACCAAGAAAAATGTGCTGAGCGAAGCAAGTAACAATGATTAAGCATATGAGTGAACAAGAAGTTAAAAAAGGAGAAAGAGAGAGAAAGACAGGGAGGCGGGGCTGGTGCTTGGTCTACCCTTCGTCTGCCATGGGCTAAAGGAATCAAGAGAAAGAGAGAAGGGATGAAGTGAAACAGAGAGAGAGGAAAGGAGGAAGGAAGCATTGCAAGGCAGAGCAAAAGGCCATCTTCTTCACTGATGCAGTATGTTTGTGTGTGTGTGTGTGTGTGTGTGTGTAGCTGCATATTTGTGCCTGTTTGTGTGTATGAATAATTCAGGTCCATGGAGAGGGCAGCCTGCTGCGGTAATGAGGAGGACATGCATTGATACCAAATATTGCTGGTGGGAAGCTATCGATCCAACAGCCATTTGTCAGGAAGCCAGTGCTGTCTAGAGGCGTTACAGTTACTGATGGGCAGGTGGACAGACACCAAGAAAGAGACTACACTGACAGGAAAAATGCATGAAACATTTGAAATTACATAGTTTTTTGTATTAACTGCTGATGAAATGTGATCTGATTGTTGTGTTGTAATTGTAGTGTAAAAGAATGTAAAATTTTGTATCAACTTTACCACAAATGCAACAACTTCTAAGTGTTCTCTATCTTTATCTGGCCAATCAGGCTGATAAAATAAACTTTGATCATGATGGTCTCAATATGGCATAAAAGATGTAATCACGAGAAAATGAACTGACCAAACAACAAAAACTGTTGATATGCTAGATATGTCTACAGGTTCTCCAATGTGCTGCATGATCTTGAACAGAATGTAGAGCAGACAAATTTGACTGTCTTTTTCTATACAGAGTTAGGGCCACAGTGGTGATATAACAAATGTGGAGGTTCAATCGGTACTCCTCCTCGAGATTCAAATTCCCTCTTGGAGAACTTGCTTTAATTTGTACTCAACATGTAGGAGTCAAGTCTAGACTTTTACTTGCTTACTGCACCTTCCTAGGAATCCCAATGTCTCCACAACTAAAACTTTCATTAGAGCCAGTTTCAAATCAAAACCTGCATTCAAAAGGCAGAAAAACACTGGAGAGTACACCTTACCTGCAGAGTAATACTTTATTTTTTCCTGCTAAACTTGAACTGAACTGAGAGATTTTTTATTTCATTGCTTGAGTTATTATGATCCAGCAGTCAACACACAAAGATGTTTGTGCTGTGTAATGTTTTTGCATGGAATATTATAGAGTGTGAGAACTAGAGATTTCTCAACCTAGTCCTCAAGATCAGTACTGGGACTGATCCAGGCATATTTTAAAGGATCTGTATTGTACAGTCTAGCAGACTGGAGTCAAAACGGGTGTTGTGCCTTCACAGTAGCAAATACAGTCATGTAAATTGTTTTGACTATCATTTAATCAGTTATAAATCAATAATGTAAGCTTAATGTAATTTAACTAAGTTCTTATTTTCACATGAGGAATTAAAATATGGGAATGAAGTAGCTCCTTAAAAACACGACGTAGATAAAACAGCTTTTGGGTCAGACTCAGTATAAGCAGATACCAATAACTGAAGGACATGGGTTTGGATTGTGGCCCCAAAAATCAAATCCCTAATCAGAATTTTCGATAGGCTAATCTTATCAAATGCCAGGTCATCCTGACCCATTCTGTTATTACTGATGCACACACATCTGGATGCCTGCACTGAACAAACAGTATATTTAGTTCTAAAAGGTTGCGTAACAATGCGTAAAAATAAATAAATTAATTAAAAAAAACAGAATACAATGATTTGCAAATCTTTTATATATATATATATATATATATATATATATATATATATATATATATATATATATATATATATATATATATATATATATATATATATATATATATATATATATATATACACATACATATACATATATATCTATATATATCTATATATATATAGATATATAGATAGATAGATAGATATACATACACACACACACATATGTATGTATTTATGTATGTATACACACACACACACACACACACACACCGACACAACCAGTGCAGTAGGTTAGTGAAAACTTTTTTGTATCCTCTGACATCTCCTTCGTTCACCCTTTCTCCTCTCATAAAACGTTTCCTCATCCACAAATGGTATGTCCAAATGGACATACACACATAGGCATACACTCATTTCTGGTCACAGTGTCAGATTCCAAGTTAGGGAGAACACGGGGGAAATTAAGTTTCTACCTAGGCCTTTAGCACTGTGTATGTGTGTCTGTGTCTGAGTCCAGTGAATCTCACGGGTAAACCTGCTACCGTAGGGGAAGTGAACAGACAATGAAGAGAGAGAGGCACTGGTGAAGGGTGGGGGTGGTGAGGTAGGAGTTTAGGGAGGAATAGTATGATGGAGTGCAGGAGAGGACAGAGGAACTGAAGCCAACTAGACCAGGCCACTCAACTAGTCCCCTAGCTTCTCGTTATTTGAGTAGGGAATTTCAATCACTCTGCACATACAGTACAGATGTTCTCTCCTCAGATGTATTATCAATTTAACTGTCTGTAGTATAATCAATAGAGATGATATAAAATGTATCTGTCCCCACATACGTGTAGGACAAAATGGTGTAGAGGATATTTGAACATGACTGGTCTCTTTGTGTTAGAGAAAGAACTCTTAACTTATGACACAGTTGTTTGGACAGAAAAATAGAAGGCATAGATCAATACAGAAAAATACAAAAAGGCCAAGGCATGGACACAACTGCAATTTTCTCTTTTGCTCCGTAATAGAGGAGCAATATCCACACAGTTCTGTCAGGAACAGATTCATGAATACACTTGCTATGAACTTGCTTAGAACATAGGTACAGTAGTCAAGGATCATTGAGGACTAAATGGCTGAGAGAAGTCTGAGGTGAAATAATGATTGGCTAGCCTGGTTAAAGATTTGGTGGTTAGCTTCCTAGCTACAGTAGTTTACCAGCTAGCCCACATCAACAGGCTTCTAGGACATGTTTTACATATTTTGACATATTACATTTGTACTTGACCAGGCATTTAGTAATCTTACAGTTTAATAAAATCCTGGAGAATTAAACACTTGCGTTGGGAAATTCAACTTTTTGAACCAGACAACAAACTGTGTTAGAAAAAGCTCCAGCACAATGTTATGACTGTACCTACAAATGATAAGTGGACTGCCATAAATCAATTCTAAGGATTCTTAAACAATTATGCTATTTTTGATGGCTATTTAATGGCATAAAACTGCACTTATAAGAAGTGCTTTACAGTAATTTCTGGACAAGTAAAAAATGGTTAGGTAAAAACTGAAAATAGCTGTTCCAGACAGACTGCAATCAACAGGATCAAGTGGCTTATTGCCTCAGTGACACATAGAGTACAAGCTTGTCACCTGATTGGTCTTCAGCACCCATGCATGTGACTGATGCAGGTGCTTTATTCCATGCTTCCTGTGGCACTAAAAGCACAGATTGAAAATAGAATGGTGGGAGGCGTTTCCAGACCCTTTTCACAAAGCTCAATTGCTTTTGGCTCTGTGGTAAGTCTGACACAAAGTGGCGCTGGGAATCAAACCTACAGTACCACTCTGAGCAGCCACAGCGGGCACTATGAAACTACACTCACAAACACACACACGCAGACTTACACACTGAATGCCAATCATACTATAAGGACACACACACACACACACACACACACAATTACAGTACAAACAATTACTGCCAATCATACTGTACTCACTCATTCACATTCTCTTTCTTTCTTTTTCCTCTGTTTCTGTCACACACACTTACCCACCCACCCCAGGCAGCAGCACTCCAACCTCAGCCTCTCCTTCACCTGTTCAGGCCAGTAATTACAATGTGACATCAGACAGACTAAAAACAGCCCTGCAATTACTACTGCAGAGAGAGAAAATGTGAGTGGGTAATGTGTCAATTTACACTTATTTAACGTGTATTTATATTACAAGGAGGGGTCTTTTATACTTTCAAATGACAGTGTCTTTATTTCTGGTAACTCAATACTGATAAACACAATTTTCATTAATGCACATTAATGAAAAGTAGATGTAATTTTTTTAATGGCAAAACAATGAGAGAGACATGAGTGAAGACCCAGTTTCCATATTGCCTTACTGCACTACCACATGGTCCTAGTTGTATCCCAGTCTGATACAAAGTGATACTCTCTGCTGCCCACTTGCTGTCTGCTACATGATGGCTAAATTAGACTGGACACTGATGAGAACAGAAGGAGAAGGGGAGAGAGAAACTAGATTACATGTGAGACAGGCAGGATTCAAACTCAAAATACTGAGCATACAGGAGCAGGGCAGTTGCAACCAGGACACGCCCGACTCCTCAACTATAAAGAAAAAAACATCTGGATAGTATCCAAAAGCACCATGCATCAACACACAGACACATACTCATACATGCACACAGTCTCCACACACTCTAATGAAGCCCCGGTAGTGACGAAGAGCAGCAGGGAGCGGCGCGGATCGCCGAAGACAAGTGTGTGTAAGCTTTCGTTGCAGAGGGTGTGTACGCGAGTGCAAGTGTGTGCGTCTCCGGCGGGATAATTATGGTGCTCCTCTGCAGCTGAGCGTGCCAGATGTACTGGGAGAAAGAGAAGAAGGTGGTGGGGGAAGAGGACGAAGAGAAGGAGGAGGAGACACGGCGCAGAGCAGAGAGGGAGCCCAGCACCAAGAGCAATGCAGTAGGGAGCTTGCAGAGTGTTATGTGAATACATTAGTATGAAAGTGTTGTCTATCTATGCACTGATGTGTGTCCATGTGTCTACCTAGCAAAGTGTGCGCATGTGCATGCATGAGATAATGCATCAGAATAAGTACTTCCAGATGGATGTCTATGTTCTTATGGACAAATTGTGTGTGTGTTTGTGTATTTGGCATGGCCAATTTTGTTTCTTGCCATCCACCATTAGCAGGTTGGCTCCGTCACAAATGAGTGTCTCTCATCCATGAGAGATACAAGGATGAAGAGGGACAGAGAACATTAGATGAAGAAGTGGAGGTGGGTTGCTGGGGAAGGAGAGAGCTGGTGGAGGATGAGAGAATAAAGGTCATAGATAGAGGAAAAAATTAATAAGATAAAAGAAGTTCTGTAAATTACTTATTCCACCTAAACTAAATACCACATTACATGACAATCAGTATTAGCATAATGATTGCAATTATCATTACACAGGGGTGGGTTGGCGGATCTCATGTGGCGTTCACAACAGTACCCAGTGTCTAATCTACAAACCTGCAGTTTACCACCAGATTAGAAGATTAGAAAGCCTTTAAACATTATATATACCCACGTGATAGAGTGCTGCAGGTGAGTTGTTACATGCTGGGTAGCACTGTGCAGGCACAGGCTGTCAATGAATGTGTTTTTAGAGGTTAATTATTGCATCATGTGCCTTGGGTGCTGTTTATGCAAAAACATAAAAAGCTTTTTATTTCGATGATTCAATTCCAAAAATCTGCGTAGTTCTTGATCTTTAAATTTATGCCTATCTTTTAAATTCAGTTAGAAATATGAATACATACTGTCTATCAAATTATTATTGAGAGCCAATATATTACTAACAGATATTCATAAAGTACAAACTAAAATGGGATACCTTATGTTGTTGGGGGTTGGGGGGCAGTTTTTAAGACACTTGCACACAAATATTGCTAGTTATATTTTCCATTATTAAACATATTGGTATTTAAAGCTTTGTCTTAAATTGTATGGAATGATTTGGCTAAAATAATTCATTCATACTCATTCATTACAAATGCTTGCACATCAATATTATATATGCACAGTAAAAGATAAAAGCAAAGATAAATGAAGGAAAAGAAGAAGGCAAACATGGGCTAAAAAGCAGAGCAGAAAGTAAAAAGATTCTCTCCACTGTGGCTGGCTTTGTCACCTTGCTCACCCAAGGGGTCAGAATAGAGCACCTTGGGAAATTACTGAAACCAGAAGACATTGATTTATCCAGGGTGGTGTGTGTGCATTCCTGTGCGTCTGTTTGTGTCTGCAGAAGGCCTTTGTACTGCAATAAAGAGGAACAGCCTGGTCGACATCTGTTTAGAGACGAAAGATAAGAGCGATAGTTTATACTGTTGTTTCAACCTTTCTCTCCTCATTGCTCTCACTCCTGCCTTTTCCTGTCTTCTGCTATGTAATTAAGAGCCAAAGAAAACTCTTCAACCTCTCCCAGTGTGGCTTTTGCATCCCAACACATGCTCTTTTGTTGCCCATCTTTACACCATCTTCTCTCTCTCTCTCTGGGAAATGCATTCTGCCTCCAGACTCAAGCACGACTTTACGAGTCAGTCATTGAAGCAGATAGCAATTGAGCTTGCTTATTTTGTTGTCTTACTAAAGACAACAAAGTATGATGTACAAAGTACCGTATGATTAACAATGTCAGTTCACAACATGTTTTTCTTCTTGTTGATGGGCCACTTTGCTTGCCTGTCTGACTTCTCTCTGTCTCTCTCTCTCTCTCTCTAACCCCACCAGCTGTATTAATTAACTCACATTTGTAAAACCTTGTTTGACAAAAATGACTTGATCAGTAATGAACCACCTCTGGCAACTGGCCCAAATATACAGTATGTTTGCCAACACAAGTATTCAAAGCCAGCATACAGTGAGGCAGAAATTCTAAAAATCTTTGTAAGAAGACCATGGACACAGTGAGAAGTCTATAGCTGCCTTTTGATGTTGGGATATATTTAACAGTGTACATCTTTAACCCTAAAAGCAGCCCAATTAGAGTTGGAAGCCACATAATACGACAACAATACTATAAAGTTATCATTAAAGAAACAAACTCACAGATTAACAAGTCTCTGTTTTCTTTTGACAAATATGTGTAAGAGATGCAGAAAAGGATATTAAACATTTTAAATCAAACTTATCTCTCCCTTACCTAATTAAATAATGTCTGTACTTGTAGTTTTTCCATTGTAGATGGTGTCATCTGAAGGAATTCAGGAGACAACCTCTGTGTAAGCAACAAGATGAAATCATGAGAACTGAAAACCCCCTCCAGATAATGTCATCACGAGGAGGTTTTCTATTTTATGAAATGGAAAGCAGAGTGATGGTTAGTAAAGTTCAGGTACTTAACCAACTAGAACTATAGTATGCAAGTTGAAAATCATCAACATCATCCTTCAAGCAGCTTTAACAGAAGTTAGATGTTAATGGCTTAAAATGTACTCATAGTACATCCTCGTGCTCCTGCTAACTGGTAACATTCTGGTTAAAATTTGTTTCAACTTTCAATTAGTTATCAATTCATAGCCAAACTTCTATATGAATTCTATCTGCACTGTCCATAATGTACATTAACTCTTAATCACTTAATGAGTGATTAATCCAACCTGGTTGATTCAGAGAGTAACAATGAATCACAGATTTCTCCTCATTCCAAACGGCATGCAGAGTTTTCAAATTCAAAATCCACATCAACTTCTAAACGGCAGTGTAAAGCGCTTTGAGTGCCAATAGGTAGAAAAGCACTATATAAGTGCAGACCATTTAAACATCAATTTAAACCATTTAGTTCAGGCCAAATATCTTACTTAAAATATTAATTACCACCATGTCCATGTTTACTGTACAGAGCAGAAGCTTCTGCTTCAGATTTTAAGAGACCTTGGATTTACCTGGTTCCTTGATAATTTTGTCAACAGAGAAAGATACGTACAAAATTGTTATCAACGTTTTGCTAAAACATTTGCTTACAGGTACAGTAAATGACTTGTTGTGCTGCCTGAAAAAGTCTAAGGATTACCACTTCTATTTTCATGATCCTCTCAATCTCCCTCCATGTCTCTATTGCTTCATCTCCACCTACTAATTGAAGATTACAATCTATAGTCTAAACATTGAGCACGATACACAGCTACAGTATGCTCAGCCAATCACTGAGTGAAACACAATATCAACCTGTCCATCTCCCAGCTGCCCACCATGCAGCTGCTCGAAGTATCATTAATAACATATAAAACTCCCACAGTGGACTGACACTTGTGTGTCAGCTCTCTTCATTTCTGTTTTTCTTTCAGCCTGGCACCATCTCCCTCTCTTTCTGCTGGTTCAAACAAGGCAAGCAAGGTGACCCTGAATCACAGGCTGTGTGAGTGTGGGTGTTGTGTATCTATTACTGTGTGTTCATGTGTGCCTGTGTGTGTACAGTCCCAGTAATTAACACCAGCCACTAATGAAGTCCAGCTGCTCGGCAAGAGGACTGAGCACAAGCCAAAATCTGCCAGAAATCGCTCTCATTCTCCTGTCTCTCTCTCTTCCCCAACACTCTCCTCCTGCCTCTTGCTTTATTCATCTTGTTCCACCTACCTACACCCCCACTCTCTCTTCATTTCACCCTATTGATCTGCATTCCCTTTTTTCTTTCTCCCTTGTCTGTTCCCTCTGTGTCCTCTGCAGTTTCTATCTCTGTCAGTCCGTTTCCTCTCCTACTGTTTGCCATCAGTATGACTCCCACTCAATTGATCTGTAATCGCCACTATGTCTGTCAACATCTTGTTTTCTTGAGGTCTCAATTTCCCACTTGTTATCCTGTCATTTTGGTGAAGTATCAATTTTTTGTGTCCCATCTCCACTTGAATGTTTCTCTATCCCAATAGTTTATGTTCTGAGTTGTTCAGTTCCCCTTATTCCACAAAGATCACAGTGTTACTTTTGAAAACAGTTATTTAATTTCAAGCAGTATAGATAATAATATCCTATATACTGTTAATTAATGGTATGTAATATTTATGAACATTTATAGAAATGTACTAATTAAAGACTGACATGTAATCTAAAATGATTTATTCCACTTGCAAACAAACATAAAACCACGGCCCTTAATGTATCAAGATATCAGACCTTCTTGTCAAAAATCAGGCCTTCTACTGATGAACAGTATTTTCATCACCTCCAAGATCTGCCCACTCCTGAGAGGAGCTCTAATAAAGGAAATAAGTGGTAATGCCTGTAGGGTTGTACCATTTGAGTGAAAAAGCCTCCAGAATAAAGACAAAAAAATAATGAATGGAATTAAAATAATTAATAACAACACTACATAAATGGCTCATGAGTGTGCATGGAAGACTGACAACCAAGCCAGCCAGAGAAAACCAGAGAAAGACTATTTCCAGTTCTGCTCTGCACATTGTTTATAGGGAGAAGACAAAGAATTTCAAAGTTATGGCTATGTCACTGAAAAAGCAGAGAAAAGCAAATTGAACTTCTTTGTCCAACTGCTTTTAGAAATAAAATGCTGTGCTACTGTCACTGCCTGCTTGGGTATTGCTCAGATTTAGAGGCTGGTTTGAAGAAACTCTGGGGAGGGAAATGTCATCTCAATCTAGATGGACAGCCAACACAGAGAGAGAAGTATAAAAGATGAATTGTCAAGACAGGCTTCAATACTTTGCACAAGTGTGCAGTAGTTTCCAAGATGGACCTTTCGTGTAGAGGGATACGCCATCTTTAGGTTTGTAATCACATTCTTATTTGTTTTCAGGCATATTCTTCTCTCATCGATTGTGTTTACCTGAATCTACAAGATGTGGATCAGGATCAGGATCCATAAGGTATAGAGTACTTTTTTAGTCTGCCCTCAGTTTGTAATTTCTTTTGAGTCAAAACAGCATCCCATGTTGTTCCAAGTTGTTATGACCTATTTTAGTAATGTGAATAATTATTTGTACCCAACCTGCCCGCTCTTCCGGTTTGTTCATCTCATGTTCTCTTATAAATTAAATACAGGTCATCCTACCCTGCTGTGTTACAATCATGATATATTTAAAAAGTGTGCTGCCATCTTCGCCTCCCACATGTATACACGGAAATTCTTCAATAAGACACAAAGAAATCAAACAAAAGGAAAAATATAGACTTGTCATTTTCTTTCTCCACATACCCTTAAAGACTAGCTGGTGTTTTAGGGTCAGTCACACACACTTTATCATACACACATAAATTAATCTGTCCCAGCATATTCTGTTTAAAGGCACAGCCTGACTGCATTACTATACAAGCCTAAACTACATCTCTCACAAACAAACAAACAAACACACACAAACACACACATTTGTTCCCTACCAGCTGTGACAGATGTACCTGTCACGGGAGAAAATGAATTCAGAATAGTTAGTGAATTAAGCAGGGAGTTAATTGTTGCTTGGCCCCTGTTTATGAAGCGCATAAAGGCAAAGCGCCTTGTTTGTCTTGTGACAATTAGCCAGAGATAGAGAGGGGGGTGGGAGTATGTTGGTGTGTAAGTGTGTGTAATTGTCCTATTCTTTTTAGCAGCTGCTGTAGCCACACCTGGACGGGTTGAGAAAGAGAGGAATGCAAAGGGGGGTTTCAAGTACAGTATGTTATATGGCCCCCGCTATCTTTGGCCACCCGCTTAATGAACACATGCACACGCACACACGCACACACAAACACACACACAAAAAAGGACACATACATCTCCCTGGACAGACCGAGCTAACAAAGACATCACTCACAGAAGGCAGACAACTTCTATACATGAGTTACGATAGCTGATGTTGCATGTACAAATATTCTCACGGGCAAACACGAAAAATAACACAAAAGCAGTCATTTCATTTTCTCAAACAAACACACACACACACACAAACACAAACAAACACATACACTATTATTTTGTGTTCCGATGCCTATCCTGGTTGGGCCTCTCCCAGTCTATTTGTCAGTGTGTCCTATTAGGTTTCCAAACAGCTTGTAATGACTGGTAATAAACAGCAGAAGAAGAAGGTAAATCAAGCGAGAAGACGACAAAATGAGCTCTCTGGGGGACCACCGTGCTCCCAGCCTTCAAAAAACACAAAGACACACAAACAGAAATACACTAACAATTCTGTGTATGTTTTTATGCACAGTCAATAAAGGCAAAGAATGGCAGATTATGGGTACTAACAGACACTTCTATTAATCTACTATCAAGATAGCTTTAATTTCAGCCTGTCAAACACGCAAGAATGCATGCACGCACACACACACACACACACACACACACACACACAGATCCTTATATCAGCTTTTATTTATATGCCAAATCTCAGCTTTCCATTCTTCCATTCTTTCTTCACTCTTTCATTCCAGCCCTGTGGTGCATTCTCTCTCTCTTTTTTTTCTGAGTCCCCTGTCCTTTCATCATCGCTCCCTCCCTCCCTCTGGTGTCACAGCTCGCTGGCTCCAGGTGGTGAGGGAGGAAGGGATGTAGGGAAGGATGGATGGAGGCAGGTTTGTAAGACCGGTGTGTGTGTGTGTGTGTGTGTGTGTGTGTGTGTGTGTGTGTGTGTGTGTGTGTATGTGTGTGGTGGTGGTGGTGGTAGTGTTGGGGGGTTCATACCATTACAGCACAGACCTTGTGTAAGACAGCACAAGTCTTACAACCTGTTTATTTTTGTTTCTAATCTGAATCCTTATTTTAAATTTTATTGAATAGATTTTATTTAAATTTCTGATTTACAGTATAATGAACATAAAATTTAATGAACAAATAATGGTTGGTACAAACTGGCAGTAGCAGTAATGTTGGGGACAGAGGCATTAACTATCTTAAATATGTCAGTAATGGCAGGGAGGGAGAGAGCAGGTGTGAGGTGCAGCTTTTGAGGGGAGTTGCTGGGCGAGTTATGGGTATTTAAACAGCTTTTATTCTTAAGGATTTTTCTTAAACACCAGTGGATCAATGTGTGGAGATTTAAAAACACTCCTCTGAGAAAACACACACATGCCTGGGACCAAATTAGTCATGTTTGCACGGTACATTTTGACCTTGTTTAAAGCTGTCCACTTATTTCAGTACATTTTCACTTTAACAGAACATTACTCATTCCTTGTTCACTCTTTTGAGCATTTGAAAAATGCTACCTTGTAATATCAGTTTCCGGTTTGTCTGGTGATGGAAAAAAAGCAGCACGTTTGGTTCAAAGCACACACAAACACACAAGGCAGGGTAGTCTGTGGCTTATTAGTTCAGGTGCAACAGGGCAGAAGAGAGCAGCAACATTGCTAGCCAGTGGCAAAGACTGAGTCTCACACACATGGGCACATACATACAAGTGAACCCTCAACTACATTATCCACCTCCATTGACTCTAAAAGCTTCTTATTCGCCTCATTAAGTCTTCAGTGACACAAAGTAACCACACCAGACCCTGCTCACAACCACACACATACATTAAGATACGTGTGTGTGTGTGTGTGTGTGTGTGTGTGTGTGTGTGTGTGTGCATGCATGTGTAAAAGAAAAAGAAGGAGGGGGACACAGAAAAATGTGTGCACAGTCACACACCAGCTCAGCCACAGCCTTTGGGACAGCTGCTTAGACACCAGACTGACATTACTAGTCAAGCGCATCCCAGATATGACTGCAGGTTAATAAATGGGCTGACTGTTATGAACTGAAAGATACGTACAACCTCCGGGTACTAAACAAAAGAAATGTGAGCTGACTTCATTTAAGGCCTTTCTCCACACATGAGCTTATGTGGTCATAGTTGCCATCAAACTGAAAAATAAAAGTGCTAAAATTCATGTGAAAAGTACATGACTTAATTGAGGGACCTTTTAGGGAAAACAATGGAATGGTTTTGCAAAGGTAATATTGAGAAAAAAAATTGATGCCAACCCTGACATCCCACAACAGTTTCATAAATGCACACTGGTCCCTGGACAACTGATCATCAAAATGTGAAGAATGTGAATAAGGAAGGCTACCTAACACTATTAGAGTGCATTGATGTAAATAGGTAAGTAAAGCTCATGCTGTGGACACATCATTAGCCACCACACTCCACAGGGAGCACTTAGATCCAGGTGAGTGGCCACTCAATACCTCCAAGGCATCTGGGTGTGCACGTGCATGTGTGTGCGGTGTGTATGAAGGAAGGACAATGAAGCATGCAGCTAGCAGCAGGGGTTGGGGTGAATGAGGAGTGGATTTGAGGTGAGGGGCAATTATGATTTTTTAATACAAATTCAATGTTTTTTAATGCACACACAATCTACAATTGTGAAAATACTGAAAAAATATCCATCCTCTGCTGCTCCTAACTTTTGCCACACCATGCAATGTGGCTTCTGCTAATAGCCGATAATATGACTTTTTTTTAAATCTCGTCTTCAACAATAAAGATTTAGAGCTAATACATACTCAGTGCAATAAGAACTCAATACATATTCAAAAGCAGGGGAATGTTTATAAATGAAATGTTCATGGACAGGCAATAAGACAGCACAGTGCTGCCTTGCTCATTGTGCAAGCTTAGGAGAGAGAAAGGGGACAAACCTGGCTGACAGGTGGAATCTTCTATTGGCCATCCAATAGGCAGGTGGGGATGAGGGGAAAGCGAAGGAGAGAATGGGCAGGGTTAGTAATATGCAGTGTGAAGTGGTGTGGGTGGGTGGGGGTGGGGACAGTAGGAAAGACAAAATCTTTCCTAGAAAAGCAGCTCTCAAAGAGTGTGACAAAAGTGGCACTGTTGTTTACTTTTGTGATACTGGTATGACATACAGTATTTAAAACAATAAAAAACTTTCAGTTAGCTACCACTACAAGAATTTAACACAGAGGTATTTAAATGGTAAAGCTTAGAACTGACCTCCCAATGATGCTGCTGCAAAGGCAAAAGGGATAGACAGAAGGAGATTAACAAAAATAGATGGTGGGGAATGCAAAAGAAGGGAAGAAAGTAATGTTTTGGAGTATGATGTTAACGGAGGTGTGAGCTTGCATCAATGCTGGCAGATCAAAGTAAGAGTTACAGTCTTTACGTGAATTTGACACAGGTCTTGTAATAGGACCAATGGAAATGGAAGATGACATGCTGTGTGTGGCTCCCTGAACACAACACGTATGTTTGTAGCATACACGTGTTTTAATGGAGAAAAAGGTGACGGAGAGATGTGTGTGTATGTCTTTGTATGTGTGTTTGAGAACTTAGGTCACCCTCTGTGAAATGTAGACTGAGGTGATTAGTAAAGCATTAGTGGCCGCATGCAACACTCAGAACATGCTGTAAAGGACCTTATTGAGCGGCATGTGTGAAAGTGATTTTGTGGTTGACCATCTTGACTTTTAATATTCAAGGAGGACCTGTTTGCAAAGTAGGAACATTCCCACTGGTCTTATCATTTTATGCAGGTGAAAGATCAATGGCTTTTGGCTTGTCCCTACAGGGGTTGCCACAGCGGAACATCTTCCACACGTTGATTTGGCAACGTGTGTTTTTATTTTTTATTTTTTTTAACGACAGATGCCCTTTCTGCGGCAACCCTCCCATTTTATCTGGGCTCGGGACCGGCACCAAGGCAGCCCTTGGTGGCTTGGCAGGGCCACACCTGGTGGGGTGAGATCCGAACCTGCAGCATTCTGTATCCCAACACGATGCACTACCCATTGAGCCAGATGAATGCAAGAGTTTACAAAAATCTATATTCAAAACCTCGACAAGGATCCTGCTCTGAGAATTTATGGCGTTGAAGCTGCTTTCTGATTCCATATAAGAGAAACTGTCTGTAAGACATACACACACCGACACACAGACAAACACACGTTTAGCACTCAGAATTGTGACTTCACCTCACACTATCACAGTAGGAGGGAACTTGTTCATGATGTGCAGCTGCACAGCAGAAAACAATAAAGCCTGCCAAAAACTGTTGTGGTGCTGTCCAAGGAGACGTCTACAAATACAAATACACATGCAGGTTTACGGGAGTTAAAAAAGTGAATACAAAGAAAAAACTAAATCGAGTCATTATAAGGATATAACCACAAAAAACTAAATAGGGAGGAACCATTTGATGTATTCAAATCTTGTGCAGAGCTCCTAAATAAGTGGTTATATAAACTCAGAACATATAAACTGAGATCTCACTGGTGAAATATTTGTTTCGAAAGTTTACAGTCAACTTGTCCTTGTCATTACCTTTCCTCTTTTTGTTTCTGCCATCTCTGGTCTCTCCACTCTCCTTCTCTCTCTGTCCTTTCTACATCTCAAGTGCTTCAAACACCCCACATGCCTGCACCCCTGAAATACCAACTGCATGCAGCTTGGTGATTATTCATGCAAAGGTGGGATATGCTCCCAACCCACACACAAATACACTAGCTGCATACACAAATACTTCATCTACTTTATTTGACAGAAATAAAATCCACATATACACCAAAAGCTAGCTATATGTGCTTCGAATATGTGAGTTCCAATTCACCAATAATTGTGAAATTACATAGCGCTATTTGGGGCTGGGGCTGTAGAAAAAAAGCTGCTGTCGCTCAGTCTCTACAGTTTAAACATCACGTTAAAACAACTGTGGCAGACTAAATGAAGCACACACAAGCACATAGCTGAACATAAAACTAACTACAAATCAATGCTGCATGCCATTACTGTACATGTCATCACTTTCTGAAATCCCAATATATTCAGATTAGATTCAGAGCCAATTTGCTAAATCTGTATAACAAGAGAATAAAAATTACTGTTAATATCCCTTTGCCCCTTCAACCTTGTTGCATGCTTTCTCCTCACCTCCCACTGACCACTGTCTCCCTCGGTCTCTTACGCTTTCCTGTGTCTTTCTCTAGAGCAGGGCATTGACCACATGGTGTTTTAATTAACATGTGTGCTGTGTAAGAGCCAAGGCTAGCGGGAACAGGCAGAGGGTGTGAATGTACCATCATAGTAAATCAAAACGCTCAGAACCAATAGCATTTTAGTCTCTCTTCTTTAAACAGTAAATCTTGCAACACGTCATGCCACATTCGGCTCCCCCTCCTTAGAAATGGTTAATGTAGAACTGTACAGCAACTATAGAACAATATGCAGCTTCCTCTTTGAACAGCACTTTACTAGCATTAGTTGTCAGTGAAAACATGGAACCCAATATCATCGTTTTTGGAAAAAACTTCTTTCTTGAAAGGTTCAAGCTCTCCAAAAATTTGTAAGGATTGTGCTAAAAGGACATCTGTCTTACAGATGTGGTCTAAGTGGGAAATGCAATATGTGATAAGGTAAGAATTTCATTTTTGTAAGCTTAAAGGCACTTAATTTTAGAGCAAAAACAAAAGGTTATCTGCAGAGTATGATGATACTATTGAAGTGATACTGTTTTTCCAAATGTCTAAGCAATAGTTTATTCAATATCTTCTGTTGATGTGAGCCCTAATACAGGTGAGCAGTCATACTTGTGATAAATTTTCCACAGCACTACAAGGATTCCTCTCTAGACTTCTCACTTTGACCCTCTCTTCCTCTATCTGCCTGAATGTTGTCTCTCTTTCTTCTTCTGACAGCGTAATTAACAGGACCATGGGGTGCACCATGCATTACCCATGGAGCAATGTGACAATCACATTAATGGACTCGATTAGCCAAAAGAAAACTCCCTCCTCTCTTCTCCCTCCACTAGTCAAAACAGTAGACATCATTACACTTCAGGTGTTTTTACTGAACCATGTGAGCATATGGGAAGTGGCACAAGGATGCAGTTTTGAATGTGAGAACTATTAAAAGTGTCTACTGATGAACTGATACCTTCCCAAAGAAGATAATTGGTGTATGGTAAAATAAAAAAAATTAGAAGAAAGAGAACTGTTGGATATCAGGTATTTGGAATGATTGTTTTGCTTATTATTTTGGTTTACAGAGACCAAATAAAAGGAAAATGAGAGAATCAAATTGACAGTAAGAAACAGTCCAGTCCCAAAACATTGACAATGTTTGGAAAATCAGTAAATAGAGCTGTATGAAATTAACCTACAGTCAATTACAGAAAGTTAAATGAACATTCTTTCTTATCCTTTTCATAATTTCCTTACTAGCAATGCATGCACACAACATAAGATATCTCTCTTTTCAGTGTGCTCCCTTCTTTTTCTTCTTCTTAGAGTGGGGGTTGGAAATGTAATAATAAGAAGCGGGCAAGCTTTTAAAAATAATCTGACTCAATTTCATAATTAATCTGCACTAGGTTTTCACACAATTAGCATGTTAATTAACCCAAAACCACCACCACTGTGAGGGGATTTGTGTGTGTGTGTGTGTGTGTGTGTGTGTGTGTGTGTGTGTGTGTGTGTTTGTGTGTGTGGACAGAGAGGAATCAAGGAAAGGGAGGAAAAGACAGGAGCAGAGAGAAGGAGAGATGAATTATGGCATCAATCAGACAAGGTAACTGTGTGTGAAATGGAGGTGATGTGGGAGAACCAGAAGGAGCTCAAAAAAAGTTATGTGGTGGCAAGAGAGTTTAGAGGAGCGCAAGAAGAGGACAAAAACACTGAAAGAATGAAAGTTTTTTTTAAGTTATTGAGTAAAAAACATAAAATACAAGAGAAAAAAAAGAAAGCAAGCAAACGATGACAGAAGTCATACTTGTGAGTGGCATGTTTGCTTCTGTGGGAACATTGATACCTGTATTTGTGCAGCTCAGATTGCTTGCATTTACATATGTGTATAAGACAGCGATTATGTGTAAGAGTTTGTGTGGGGATATGTGCGGTGTAAGTATTTTGGCGGTAGGGGGACAACAGGGGAAAAACGTTAACGTAAAGTTACTCAAGCTATATTTCTGTTTCAACTTCATCTTGTAATATATCCAGATGTTATAAGACAACACGATGTCAGCACTAACACACCGATTCATGCTCTTCCTGTGTTTTACACACACACACACACACACACACACTTCAGAGTACACGAGTGGAATTGCCTGTCAGGCCTGGCGAGGGAATGATGGTGGGGGGTTGCAGAGAGTTCGCTCCTCAGAACAATTCACAAGTCCACCTCGTTAATCTCCATGACGACATAGATACTAAGGCAGCAAATTAGTAGCGAGTAGAAAAATCAGTTGCAAGGGAAGCTCATAAAGTACATAGACTCCAAACTATAGAGGGAGTTCTTCAGTTAAACACAACTTTCTAGGGTATCACACAGATACTAGATAAGGCACACTTAATGGTGATGGCACAATTTACTTGCCATGCACTGATGTATTTGTTTTGTTTAGTTTAACAAGAAGCATCTTTAAAATTACTCTTTAAAATTAATTAAATTGTCAGCTCATTGTCAGCTTATACATACAACTTTACATGCAGTAAAATAGCATTAACCACAATACAACAGAGTTAAACATGTTCATGGATTAATCATCCTGCATTAGATATATGTGTGTGTGTGTGTATATACATACACACACTGTGTATAACTTAACACCCCTGTGTGTTAACATACCCGTAGCAGTGTAAGAGTATCCCATGCTGGTATTATCAAATGCGGAATTTGACTTAATAAAGTAACATGTATATTAAGTGATGAAAAAATCCTGAAGTGCTTCATGTTGGAGAGATTATGCATTATCTAACTGTTAAAGTTTTTACTTGTAAATTTGTCAAGCTTTTCAACCCTCAGAGGTACACCCAAGTGATAAATTGCACAACAGCTGGTTCATGCAGCCCACAAGTAAAAAGGAGCTTTTCATTTCACCTATTTGTCTCACACCTCTGTGTGTGTTTGTCTGTTGCTCTGGCTAACAGCTGTATATACTTTTGTTTATATTTAATGTGTGCAGGAAGGATGCAATTGCATTAGTTGTGCTGCTTAACTGGAACAAAATGAGGGAATGGGACACTAAGTCAACCAAATCCTAGATGAACACAGAGCCACCGTATTGTACAAACGCACACACACACAGTTGGAAATATAACAAAGTGGGAGACCTGTCCCTCACTTACCTATCATGTGATTTGCAACATGAATCTGGATTTCCCTTTCAGTCTCAAATGTCATTTGGCATTTAATACATTGGTAGGTCTTTTTCTGTAAGATAAAGACACAAATACAAAACAACATTATTTTTCATATAAAACAATAATTGTTGCTCAGTCTTGAGTAAAAACACTTCTGTGAAATCAGAAATACTTTTTAAGAAAAAAAAACTTAAAGAATTATAAATTGCTTTATATTATTATACTATATATTTCACTTAATATATAATCAATTGAAAAGTGGCACAAATAACATTTAAAGACAAGTAGAAGTCTCTTCTTGAACTGTCTACTAATTAGAATAATATATATAATAATCAAAATTATTGAAATGATGATTTAATTATTAAAATTATTTAATTAAAATGATGATGATGGTTAAAGAGCAAGAGTAACAGTTGGTAAATTAATTAAACTTTGTTAAATGTCAAACAATATAAAATGTAAGGCTAAATTTAGAGGGAAAAAAAAGTTGCACCAATACTCTTTTTACACTCCATTCTCAGCATGCAAGACATAAACTCATTAAAGTCAACAACATTGAAAGTAACATGAGAAAGTTTAATAAGAGCTATGAAGACATAAACATGCAGTTACACACACACACAGAGTTCTGCAAAAGGAATGGAGTCAAAAAGTAATAGAAAGAAATAAATAAAGGACAGAATAAAAAGGAAAAGAATAAGACAATGAAACGTGTAGAAAACAGTTTATGAGAGAAAGAAAGAGTAGAAAGAGGAAGAGAATTGAGGATGAGAGAGACAGAAACAAAGAGAGAGAAGCAGAGGTTCTGTTTATCCATTCATAGCATACAGCGATCACTCATGCACAAACACATACAAAATACACAAAGGCCCCACTTCCACTATCTCTCTGCTGCTTCAGCTTGCTAGAATGAGTACTCAAACACACACACACACACACACAGCCTACTTTGTCTGCTTTGTGCTCTTAGACTAAGCAGAAACAAAGGTGCAGGTAAGACAGAGCATCTCTGGGAACTGCATCTAACACACACACAGATATAGACATGCTCACTTGCAAGTACACACTCACACACATAGACACGCAGCAGGTCCTGGGGAGCCTGACTGTCAATATCAAGTAGAGCGAACAGCTCCCACAATGCCTCAGCATAGCCCAGCCGCAGGACCCAGTGGGGCTCAGCTGACACACACCGACATACAAACAAGCACACGTATGGAAGCTACAGTCACAAAAGAGGCAACACACATTAACACTTCTATCTTACACACGCACGCACACAAACACGACTCATGCAAGGATACAGTTCAGTAGAATTTTTGAGTCTTCCATACTCCTTTAAATGTCTCCATCTGTTAAATGCTGTTTATCTGAATATCTGAAGATTCAAATAAATTTCTCACAACAGTTCCTGTATCAATCTATCTGTAGTTTTGTTTACTTTATCTGATGGTTTGGGGTTAAGATCACAAGAGAGGTATTAATTTTACAGATGCAAACATGATTTGAGTTTTCAGTATTTGCATAGGTGCTCTTTCACAACAATCCTGATCAGTGTTTTTATCCAACAATTTAAATGAAACCATTGATTTCTATGCCTTATCTCAGTTAATTGCATCTCACCTTAGGTGCAGGTGAAGCCTCAGCCTTCTTCCCAGCTGTGCTGGTTTCTGGGCTGACCTCAGGGTGATCTGTCTGGATGTGACTCTCCAAATCTTCCAAGCTTTCAAACTTCACCCCACATTCTGGACACCTCAGCCCAGCCATGACCTTCTCTCCCTGCGTGTCCCCGGGGGTGGCAGCTCCTCCCTGGCTGGGGCTCTGGCCATTCGTACCCCTAATTTAAATGAGCAATTGATTTGTTTAAGCTGCTTCCAGCAATAAAAATACAAGTGTTTGTATGTTAGTTTGTGTAATGCTTTGCTGTGTTTGTATAAAAGAACGGTTGCTCTCTTAACTACATCAGTAGGCCCTTTTCCTAGATATGCTTAACCAACACTAGGAACTACTATGTATCTGCCTTGTGCCAGATTTACTGGAGCAAACACCATATATGAAAATATGTTTGACATGACAATCACTGCTCCCACACCACATTTGAAGACACCACAAACAGAAAAAGAATATCTTACATAACATTTCTTTAGTTTTTCAGTTTACTTTTAGAATTAACTTTTGCTTGTAAATGTTTGTATAAATCATTATATCATTATATTTAGTAGTTAGGATCAGAGGTAAATGTTATATTCGCTTTTACTTGACTGGTGACTATTACTGTAATAGGTGCCATTTTCTTATGTTAACTCAAGTTACTGGAACTCAGGTAAATAAATGTTTCATTTTTGTGAAAGGGGCTCATTTTTTTTGTACAAAATCATGTTTAATTTAACATTCCCTGGCGCATAAAAACATATGTAATATACCATTGTGTATTTTAAAAAGTTGTGTAGTGTGAACTGTATGTCTTTATTATCACACACATTTGGGTGTAAAACAACTGCCTACCTGCTCATGCAAACAGCGCAGAGGCCATAAGGCAGGCCATTGACATCCAGCTTCACCAACTCCCCTTTGTTCTTAAACTCCTTCAGGCAGAAGGCGCATTTATACAGCTTATGCTGCTGCAACTGCCCGTTAGGGGACGAAGAGGCTGAGCCATTCCCTCCACCAGTCCCACCTCCTCCTCCAGCTCCTCCAATTGTTGAGCCAGTGGAAAGCTTCTGCATGTGGAAGGTCCCGTGGATCTTCAGCTCCAAGGTGGAGGTGACAGTCTGCATGCATACAACGCAACGGAACCCAGTGAGGGAGTTACGTAGGTCAGGGTGCATCTGGCAGTGTTCTATAAACTCCTCCTCACTCTGCAGTGGCATTTTACAGATTCGACAGGTTCCTGTGTCCAGGCTCTTACTGTGGGTCACCTGCAGAGTGGAAAAATACACAGGTATTCACAACATAATAATATCATTAAGCATTAGTTTTTTTATTCTTCTTTAAAGCATAATTACAAGAGATTTTAATCATAATCATAATCCTTGATACACATTGTATATAATTTAATGTTTCAGTTTAGTGATACTCCTGTATAACCTGTATAGTAACCAACAGTAGCTGCATTACAAAAAACATTTTTAATGTAAAAATATTTTGTCCTGTAGTGCATTGCAGCACAAATTGCCTCTCTTAGGACAATTAGATAAGACAGATACACAGATAGTACACAGGTATACATAAAGCACCAGAACTTTAACACAAGAGAAAAGCAACATGTCTCTGCATACACTGCTGTGTTGGTATACCTCTGAGAGCACTCCGCACTTTGTTCTCCGAGTACAAATCTGAATTAAATAGATAACACAAAGGGAATGCATACAGGTATTACCACAACAGGCTGGAAAATATGTGTAAACGTACCTTGTGCTCAGTGAGAGTTAGCAGGGAAGGGAAACGTTCACCACATATTGGACACATGTAGTGTTTTGCGGGGCCGCGATGGGTCTGAGCATGCTCACGAAGCCCGTTCTCAGAGAAGAACGTTCTAGAGCACACATTACACTTGTGGTTCCCTTTGATAAAGTCTGCCTTCTTCTTTCGTGATCCTGGTAAGCATAAATACAAATATCATCATACACAAATATTTTCACTGTCATGATAAAAAAATAAACATTTTAAAGCAGTAATTCATTATTTCAACAAACAAATGTTTTAAGTCTTAGTCCTTATAACAAATGACATTAAAGAAATTATGAAATCCTTCTTCTACTAAAATGTAAGTCTCTTTATTGATAATCGGATTTGAGAGTAACAAGAAATCATTACCAGCATCATCTTCCCCTGGCCGGATGTTGTGGTCACGCAGCCGATGGTTTTGTAGAAGTGACTCCATGGTGTAAGCTGCTCCGCAGATGTCACAAGCATACATGGGCTCTGAATTGTCCAGCTCCTCCTCACCCCCACTTGCCTCATGGCTATTGGCTGTTTCTCCTCCTTGGCCTGCTCCTCCTCCCACAACTCCACTTTTCAGCAGCATGTTCTGAAGGTCAGCTTGTTCAGCAGCCGCCACTGTTGCTCTTTCAACGCCTCCAGCACCTCCACTGCCGCCACTTCCTGCTCCCCCTCGTTTAGAGGACTGTGCCAACCCATTGGGTGTCCCATTCTGGCTCCCACTGCTCCCTGTACCACCTCCATTGCCAGTGATATTGCCACCATCAAAGATACAATGTTTCTCCCTTAGGTGCCTCTCTAGTAGTGAGATGGCGTGGAAAGCTTTGCTGCAGAAGCGACACGTGAACTTCTTGCTGTGTGTGGTGATGTGGCATTGTAGTTCCACCTCTGTTCCAAAAGTTTCTCCACAGAATATGCATTTCCTGGGCTTGAGTCCTATAATCACAAAAATTAAGTTATCATACACATTCAAGCTCAATCCAGTCACCAAGAGTCAGAAGAATAAAATATTAAGGAGTATATTCAAAATGAAATAAAATAAGTAATCCAATAGTAAAATTTTGTTTAGGTGTCTGGTCAATATTCCTACAGTTTGCTCAAATCTGTATTTAATGGCTTAATTTCAAATCGCTGCTTGAGTGATGTCTTTCCACTCTTTCACCTTCATTGTTTTTTAATGTATCCTTAACAGTGAGGTGAACACTTTCAAAGACAATTTAAACAAAAATGTATACATTGGGAATTGTATTGAGGATGATTCTACTTCAATCCGTGGGAAATTGTACATGTGGCTTGTCGGTTAAAACTTAAAATGATACTTGGCCTACGGTACCAGAAGATATATATTGTACCTGCTCCAAGCCCCCCGGGGAGGGCTGATCTCTGGCCCAGGTGGTTATGCTTAACATGAAGCTGAAGATCTGTCTCCTTCCTGAAATCCCAGGCACAGGCTGTGCAGCGAAAAAGCTTCTTCTCATTGCTGTGCTTCACTGCCAAATGAACCTGAATGTCAGAAGGTGGAAGAAAAAGGTGATCCAAAATAACTGATTCCTACAGTTGTTTCACTAATATTTTCAATTTGCCAGCTACACCTATATTATTTTTGTTCATGTGCTGTTGTGATTAGTCTTTGTAAAATAAAAACAAGTCAAACTGCATCAGCTGCATTCACCTGTATGGAGACCTTGGAGTCAAATACCTCCTGGCAGAGAGTACAGTGGTAAAGGACAAATGTGTGCATGTCCAGGAGGTGTTTCTGCAGGTCATCTACTGAAGAGAACTGCTTATCGCAGCTCTCACACACATACTGGGTCGACGTTGTAGTATAGTGCACTGTTAGGTGTTGAAGCAATGCCTCCTGTGATTCAAAGTCCTCCTTGTTGCATTGTGGACATGACTGGCGTCTGAGCAGCATTTCAAGATGAGACTTCAGGTGGGCCTGGAAACCTTCAAAACTTGCAAAGCGCAGGTCACACTGGTTGCAGGGGTAATCCCCATTACTTCCCATAGAGGGGGTGGAGTCCCCTCCAAGTCTGTGACGTTTTGGGGAGGAGATCTCGACATCAGAAGAAGCGGGGCTCAAGTCAGCAACCTTTGCCTGCCGTTTGTTGTTAGCCAAGGGAATGTTCTTATGATTCTCCTTTATGTGCTTGGTGAGCTTGAGAAGCGAGCCGAAGATAGGAGAATTGGTGCAGTAAGGGCAGGAGTAAACCTGTACATGGACAATAACTCTTTATATAAGATGCTATACATTGTATATAATGTATATAATCTAGTTCATGTAGAAAACACAAGAAAATGGAGAGGAAAAAATCAACTATGAGAAAGACAGTTACAATTTTGACCCATAAAGTGTGGTAAAAGTTATTTTCCATTGCAAGTCGTTGAGGCTTTTAAAGCCCCAGTTTATTACAACATCGGAATCTGTTGTTGAAATTTAGGCACTCAGTTCTACTAAAAATAAAAGAGGTGGGCAATGTATTTAAGTGTTGGCTAGCAGCTCAGCCTGAGAACCTACAAATAAAATGTGAATCTAATCCAGACCAGACCAGGAGATACCCAAAGTAACAGACAAATAATTACATATCTTTACTCTGAACTTACATGATAAATGTGTTTCCTTCACACTTCACTGACTTCAGAATAAAGTACAAGAAACCACCTAATTAAACAGGCACCAGCTTTTGCCTAATTGCCTAATTAGCTCAACCACTGATCACTGATTAGCTCTAGCTTCAACATGTAGGAAGACATGCAAGCTACAACTAAATGACTGAAAAAAGGCTGCGTTTGAAATCTAATTTTTGACTAATTGATTCTTACCTCCATGAAAGACTGAGATGCAGCCTGTAGTACAGGAGACTCTAGTTTGGCGACCGCTCCTCCAGACACAGCTCCACCCCCTGCAGTGGATGTGCAGTGTGTCTGTTGAATGTGTTCTGTCAACGAAGACTCTGTCAGGAATCCCATTGAGCACTGGTTGCAGAAGAAGGCATGGTTCCCTTCTAGGATGGAGGGTTACATAGTTACATCCCTTACTTTATGATCCTAATCTAATGTAAGGCATTTAATACAGTACTCAATAGAGTAAATATTACAGCTCTTATAAGAATATCTTCTTAATGCCATATACCAATTTATGTGAGAACACACCATGATGCCCAATGCCAAACACATACATACACACACATACATTTCCACAGCTTATGAACTTTCTCACTTTCTATTGTGAGAGACGACATGAAGTTAGTTGGTGTGAGAGAAGAGGATGCAGAGGATAGGGTTAGATGGAGGCAAATGATTCGCTGTGGTGACCTGTGAAAGGGAACAGCCAAAAGGAAAAGAAGAAGATACATACTGTATGTAAAGAAAATCACTTCTTTTAACAACACACCTAATGTGGTGGATCCAGCCACAATCCCTCCAGGCAGGCAGTGGGACACCCTGATGTGCTCTTGCAGAGAGTTTATGTCTCCAAACATATCAGGGCAGTAGTTACAGTGGAACGCTGTGACATTGGTGAACTGCAGCAGGGGAAAAGTTGCTGCGGCTGTTGCTACAGATCCTCCACTGGTACGGTGAGCTTTGCGCACATGTTCATTGAGGTTATAAAGTGTTGGCAGTGTGTCCAGACAGAATTGACACGTATGATTCTGCTGTGGTTTGTCTGCATGGATGGTCTTCAAATGGATCTCCAACACTGCTAGACTGTGGAAGTCTCTCTTGGAACAATAAGGGCAAGAGTATGTCACCTTGCCCCAGTTCACTCCTCCCCCTGTTGAAAAGGAAGGACAAACTGCTGTTTGGATATATAACCAGACAGTGTACACTTTTAAACAAACACATGTTGACTATATACTTAACAGATGTAAATGAAATAGTTAATCAGTAGATAAGTAACTGCCATACCTCCACCTTGATGACCCAGGCTTATCCCAATCTCTTCCCCAGTGTCAGTACCTCTTCTGCGACTGCGTTCGCTGCCCTGGCTGGGTTTTAGGGTAGAGTCAGGTGTGGAGCCTCTCTCCAGGCTGGCACTAGAGTCTGGAGTGGCTGAGCTCATTGAGGCCACACTGCCCAGTGCAGGGTCAGGACTGGCAGCACTATGATTGGAAGAGTCAGGCTGGCGATGGCTGTCTAAGTGGCAGTAGACATCCTCCACAGAGGGGAACTGTTCCGAACAGACAGGACATCTAAGGAAACATGAAAAGATCAGTGAGCTCTAAATTTCATTTAAGCATTCCATGTGGCTGAAAAAAGTTTAGCAATTAGCAATTACTTGTGTTTGCGGTTGGCATGCTGTGTTTCAATATGCGTGAGGAGTGAAGCCTCATCTAGAAAAATCTCAGGACAGTGGATGCATTGCAAGTCAGCTCTGTCAGACAGCTGGGGGTGTCTGGTAAGGACGTGTTTCTCTAGCTCATCCGTCTGACTGAATGTTTCCTCGCAGTAATCACACATATACAAGTCCTGCTCCAGGTCACCATCCCCTCCTGCTCCTTTCTTCCCTCCATCCCTCTCACTCCTCAGGGCAAGATGCTCTCGGTTCTTGCGGTGAGCCTTTCAGAGTTTAAAAATAGTGCAAGATTTGAAGGATAATGAGCTGTACAATATTAAATAAAAATAATAAACAAAAACAAGTTGTTGTAACAGTAACTTTTAAAGTAAAACATTTCAACTCTTCACCTGCATGTGGCTTTGCAGTGATGAGGTGGAGGAGAAGCCGCGCTTACACACGCTGCACTTAAATGGTTTACTGGAGCTAGAGGTGTGAATACAATTATATAAATATACACATGAAAAATCTGACTCCAAAATGATCAAGTATGAATCAAAAGCAATTACTAAGTACAGGTTTCATAACAATAGAATCAGAAGCAGTCACCTGTGTGTCTTCAGATGGATCTTCAGATGATCAGAGCGGGAGAAAGCAGCTTCACACTCCTGACAACTATACTTCTTATCTCCTGTATCAGGTGACAGATTGATGAGGGATAAATACTTTAGAGAAAAGCTTTGCTGTTACAAACATAAACAACACATGATGCTAGTCAAACTTATTATGTGTTTTTCCTTATTTTCTTCTATAATAACAAAAAAGGTTTAACAAATTATTTTGCTAATGGCCTTCTAGTATTAATAGATTAGGGAATTTAGGAACTGAAAGACAACATGTATTATGATAATTTTCTTTTGGACCCACCTGTGTGAAGTTTGACATGGCGGTCTCTGCTTCTCTTGTGTTTAAACAGACGGCTGCAGAAGGTGCACTTGAAAGGAAGCTTGTCACTATGAATCTGCTCATGGCGTTTCAGGTAGCTGAGACGGCTGAGGGAGAACAAAACAAGTGAAATGATGAACTGTTATTCACAAGGACTCATCATAAAAGAGAGTACCCTTTAATTTTGTGTCTGCTTCGATAGCTAGTTGAAATTTAAACTATTTTATAACTGTATATATCTATTCAGTGACATCTAGGCACCGAAGTATAAAAAGTAATATGAAGGATTATAATGATGACTTTATGGTGTATATGACAGCTGTTCTTTAAGTGGGTCTTGAGTTGGTCTCTGGAGAGTATAGTGAGAACTGTATTCATCTCATTCTTTTTATTTTTGCCTTATTGGTCCATGTTACCATGGTAATATTGAGAACACAACATTTATTCACATATACATTCAAATTTTGATGTGAGGATGTAACCAAATATGACATGGCATTAAACTCTACAATACACTGTGTATGTCAATGTGTCACCTGCATGTTGGAAACCAAACGTGTGAGCTGATACCTGAAGGATTTGTCACAGAACTGGCAGGGGTATGGCAGGCCAGCACCTCCTTCCTCCTCGCCACCTGTGGCCATGCCAAGGTCACAGCAGCCATCAGGCATCTGTGATGGCGATGCCACGTCTTTACTGGAGGGTGATGAAGGCACCCAGGAGAGCCCCGTTGGGTCATCATCGCCATCTGAAAGAGAGATATGTGTGACTCATCTGCTGTGAATAAAAGAAACCACAAATGCAATTTCTGTATGCAGCTGCAGGATTAAAAAGGAAGAAACATGCAAAGCACAGACAAAAAAGTGGGGGTAAAAGCAGGAGCATTAGAATGATCAAGAAGAAGTTACATTTTTCTTGGAAGGCAGAAGGCGGGAGAGTCAGCCTGTGGGAGTTCAAATCAGAAAACAGAGGATATAAACAAAAGAATAAACACATTTATCCTGGTTGCACACACACACACACAAATAAAGAAAATTAGGATGGCAGAGATAAAGAGAGAGAATGAAACAGTGGAGAGAAACACACTCCGGCAGCACCAACATCTAAATAAAAAGCTCCAAGAACTATGAATCCCCAGTGGAGCCCAGAAATAAGGACAGAGTGTAATTTCTCTCCCTTCATCCTCCCTCTGCAGCCATCCCTTGTTCCATCCCTCCCCTCACCTCCCCTCCGCTCCCCTCCCTCCATCTATCCCCAAAGACCATAGATCCGCCTCATCATATTTTCATTAGGGCCTTGGCAGATTGAAACGTCGGAAAAGCGATTAGGAGATGTGGAGAGCCGAGCGGAAAGATGGCAATATTCACTCCCTTTATCTGTCATACATAGGAGATCATGCATTGCTCTTTTTCTTTTTTCCTCCTCTCTCCCTCTTTTTTCTACTCCTGTGTAGTCTGGCACAGAGGCAACAAAAAGGCCACGACACTTTTAATAGACACTTCAGAATGGATTTGAGGCGACAAAAGAGGGGGCTGAATAATGCTTGATATTGTTCTGTTCTTCTTTGAGCAGCACAGTGAGGCTATTTAGCATTTGCCTGAAAAATATAAAGAAAAAAGAAGGTGACGGAGGAGGGGGGAGGGTTATTTTCTTTGCTTTTAGCTGATAGCTATATCTACTAGGCCCAGAAACAAATCAACAAGAAAATAAGGAAACTGAAGTGATAGAACTGAGAGAGAAAGACAGAGGAAAAAGTCAGACATGACTTTTGCCAATATTCATCATATAGTCAATATATCTGCAAAGCAAACACTGTAATAAACAATCATAGACACATGTACAAAAGAGAAGTTTCTTTTGATAATTTTAGAAACCTCTCCAAAGCACACACCATTTTACTTTAACCAACTCCTGCTACAATCTTGTGTGTCTCTGTGTGTCTAGTGTACTTCATATTATGCCTTGCAGAGAGGGGGTGGAAAACAGATTCTTGTGATGAATCGATCGCCGGGAAAATGTAGGCACTGCAATGAGCAAATAGAACTCTGCAGGGGGGTCTGGGTTAAAAAAAGTAAAAACCATGAATTATAAATTTTGAAGCAAGAAGGAAAATAAGAAAGGTTTAAGAAAATAGAAGGAATAGAGATATCAGCATGAAGCCTAGTAGCAAGACAGAGAGCGGGTGAGAAAGAATGAGAGTGAATGACTGAGTGAGACAGATGGGGCAGGGGGAGACAGTAAAATTGAGAGCATGAAGGAGGGAAGCAAGGAGAATGAAGAATGAATGGCAGTGTTTACAGTGTGAAAGGAAAAAGCAAACAATGTCATTCTAGAGCCATGCACGCTGTGAGTGCACAGGAATAACATAAGTCAGAAAAATTAAAAATAACTGAGTATGAGTTGAGAGGAGGATACAGAAATGGAACTGTGGAAAAATTGCAAAAAACTAAAACAAATTTTAGAATTTTGTTAAATTCTGATAAATTTTAGAAATATTCCTAGTTTATACATTTCTTACTTAATTTGTCTTTATTTCTTTTTTTGTCTAACATTTTTAAGGATTTTTATTTTCCCTTAGATTACAGTAATTACTGATGCTACACTGTTAAACCTACTATGGTCCTTCAGGGATTCTAAGCATAAACCAGCAATCCCCCAGGAATTTGAGTATCCCTCTTTGGAGCAATTTGAAACACAAAAAAGTACACAAGCTTGGACCCAAGCTTGGACATAATTTTATCAAGTTTCATAAGTTCATAAGAAGTTACATCAGACTATGTTAACAGTTGCAAAACACAGGTGCCATCTTGTACGGTTAAACACTATGTTACCTACAAATTTGGGGGTGGGGAAGAGGTAAGGGAGCACTTAGAATCCCCCTCTCACCAACAGTGAGAGGGGGATTCTCACAACAGGGTGCATGAAAATAAAAACGCAACAAGGCGTGACATCAACTTTACATTCTCTATACACATATCACAAATGCTACTTCATAATCAAGCAAGCCATGGCTTGATCTGTGCAAATCTTTTGCAATTATCAGTACACAACTTTTTATTTATTTAACTGCTGAACAATGAAAGTGAAGTGAGAAACAGATCACGTTTGTATCTCTGTTTACCTCACAAAACTGTCTAATTTCAGGGAACAATGTATTCCTCTTAATGACATCTAGTCTGAATCCAATGGAGGTCTACAATAATATACTATTAAATGTGTTATCTAATAAGACGTTTAAATACAATGCACCAATAAAATGAATAAATTATAAAATAAATAAAATTTACTTAACAATAGTCAGAAAGAGACATTGTGCAGTCAAGTACCGGACAAAAACAAGCAAATTCAAAGTAGAGAAGAAGAGGGAATAAATGAACCCCCGAAAAACAAACAATCAAACAAACAAAATAAGGAAAGTTTCACAGTACCAGCCTGGACCAGTACAAGCACACCAGTAAGAGTGAGTTAAATGGTGATGTCTCTGAGGTGAGGAAGTGGGACAGAAAAACAGAGAGAAAGGAAGATACTACAGAAGAAGAGATTCTGTCAGAGCGAGGGGGAGAAATCACTTTTTGAGGGGGGATGGAGGGGTGTTGTGAAAGAAGGGGAGGAGAGATTAGCGTCATTAAAGAGCCCTAATCCTCTGACTAGCGTGGCTGGCGCTAAAATGGAGGATCACACGGCTTTTTAACGGCGCCTTTGTCAGTCGGCCGCGAGGGGACCTGGCAAGACAAGGCCGAATGGCAAACTGGGAGAAACTGGAGGATGGGGAAGGGGGAGCGAGGAAAATTTCAATGAAAAGTTAAATTAGAGAAGAATCCTCGAGAGGAGACAAGATGAGGAGGATGGATGGTTGAGGGAGGGGGATTTAACAAAAAAATACAGTGAGAAAAAGTGAGAAAAAAAGAGAAACAGGCAGGAGCAGGCAGACTCTGACACACGTTGTTCCTACCCCTGTCTCCCCCTCCTCCTTTCTGTTCTTCTCTTGCGTATGAAAACCAGCGAGAGGAGCAGAGTGGAGGACCACAGGGCCCCAGCTGCTCCGCTCCCGCTTTATCTGTTACTCTGCAGTCTCTTTCTTTGCCATCCATTCCCTCTATCCTTCAACCCTCCCTCTGTCCTCAGCAGTCCCTCTACTCTTCTGTCTTTATTCCTCTTCTACTACCTCCCTTCCTCATTCCCCCCCTCCGACAGCTTTTATGTTGTTACTCATTATAGTGTTGACATCGCTCCCTCCATCCCTCCAACAGTCTCTCCCCTTCTGGTGTTGGCCTTCACCCCCTGTGTCTCAGCCTGGACGGGACCACGGGAGGGGGGGTGCGAAGACGTTCCAGATGGACTGACTCTGAACTCCAGAGGAGAAAGAAAAGACAGAAAGCTGAAAGAGAGGAGAGGAGAGGAAAGAAAAGGAAAAGAGAGAAACTGAACAGACCACAAAGGAACTAAACTGACCACCTGACTCTACCTGAAATGACAGATACACACACACACATTCCCCACATGTCCCTCTAATAGGCCAGACAGTGTGACAATGTGTGGAGGACACAGCCTTGGTGAAACACTCTAATGAAGATACACACACGCTGATCGATCCTTCTTCATGTTGCCCCCCTTCCTCAAGCCCCCAACCCCCATCTAAACACAGTAGGTTTGTCACTACTGTCGCACAGAAAGAAAATAATTGAAAGCAGCAGAGTTTATAAGATGGAATATCTATAAAAGGAAATGTTTTAGACTTGAAATTAATCAACCAAATTTGACAAAAAACAAACCCAGAGTACATACCATACAGTGCATTATCTAAAATACTGTATAGTCTCTGCAAATCTGATTGATTTGATGAGTAAATGATTCAATGGGCTGGCATGGTACCAAAGCTCAAGAACATTACTTCAATTAGCTCATTCTGGATAACAACATCAGCTAAATGCCTGAAATGGAAATATAATCCATGTATATCATGCTTTCTGTATTTTATATCGCTTTGATGTTTGAATCAAAGGACCTCAGCTTGTAGCATCAAAAAGCTCCCAGAGCTGTTACTCCAACTGCTAAAACTACTAACTAGTTACATGCAGAAAACTCAAAATTAACATTAGAAATGAAGTGTAAGAGTCATCATTGCAACTATAAATTTTTGAATGAGAAACATCCAAAAAAATATGTACTGTATTTGAAATAGGACTTGGCTCTAATGTTTAAATATTATAATAAAGGGATGTGTTCACCTTAGGTTTAGCTGTATACCTGCTCAAATTTTAATCCTAGCACCAGCCTGTCTTTCTCTCCCCACCTCCTCTTCCTGCTCACTTCATACAACCCCTCCTCTCTCCATTCCACCCAGCTAGCTCTCCTTTCCACCTTTCTTTTTGGCCGTCGGCCCAGACCTGCACCTTTCCCAGCAAGACCCCTGCTGACCTCCTATCCCTCCATGCCTCTGTTGCTTCATCCCTCCTTCCACTGCTCCCCGTGGAAGGACACACACACACACACACACGCACACAAAACAGCCCCAGACTCACCGTAGGGGGCAGAAAAACAACTTCCACCCTTGGCTCACTCTGGGCAGCCCCACACACACACTCTCTTGCTGACTTACGCACAGAAACACTCATGTACACATGAGCAAACACAATTAGAGTAAAATTGAAAATCGAAAACTGAGTTAAGTCTGACGTAGAACATGCATGCTTAATAGTCATTGGTTGTTCTTGTTTGTTAAAAGATACATCCTCCAGCCTAAAATAATGTCAGCTGTATCCGTTTGGATTAATGCTGGATGCAAGCCTAAACCTAGAATCAACAAATGAATATTTTTGGTAGTTCTTTAAAAGGAGGGACTGCACAACTAAGTGAGAACTATGGTCTTTATGGAGAGCATGTTAGAAGACTATTTAATGCTTCAGTTCACTGTAGGAGTAGACATCACAGTGACAGTAAATATAATATAAGTTATGATCAACTCATTGGCTTTACAACCGTAAACCATCATCTGACGATTTTTCCAAATACTACACAAGATAAATTGGGATAGCTACACAATAGAATGCAAGATCCCTACCTAGATCTTTGATTGCTATATGAGTTTTCATGGCAACAGATAAACTAAACTTACCGATCTTATTTGACTAGCTGTGAAAAAGCAGAAACAAGAATTTACTTTGCTACAGATAATACACAGAGAGATTAATACATTTTCATTTTCCCAGAAAGTCCTCACAGGTGACCAGTTTCTGGTCTGTTTTGCAGACATTTGCGGTTCATGAGATGGTAACAACACAGTCTACACACAAGTTAGTGAAATGCATCCACAATAAGGTCTGATGTCAACTGCAGCAGTTCGCACATATGCACATGGCTATAACCCTGGCTTGTGCTTGGAGGACACGCATGTCCTCTGCTGCTGTCCTTGTAGCCACATAGAATCCACTCTGTCGGGACAAACATGCATATGTGCAGTAGCGAGGACAGACAGAAAGGACGATGCCGCAGTCTGTCCAGGGCTTGAGCCCTTGAGGACACAATGGGTGGACACACACCCACACACAAATATACACATTCACACACACTCAGCAGGCTGTAGGGACCCTCACCTTCTGCCCTGGGAATGGGTTCGCCTGCTTTGGACGCTTTTGGGCGCCAACTGCTCCATATGGGCAATGTGTGTTTGTGTGTGTGAGTGAGAGTCTGTTTGAGGGCAGAAGGTTAGGGGTAGGGGGCTAAGGGTGGGGGTGGGTGGACAGTGAGCTGGCAGATGACTGGTTGGTCTCTACCACACAGCACAGTAATATACTTTATATATAAACAACCTATACAGAGTCCCAAGATCAGTGCAGTTTTCAGAATGAATCAAGTTCATTAGGACCCAAAAAGAATGAGGAAAACTTTGGTAGTAGTTAAAATGAATCAACATTAAGATACCTTACCAATACAGAATCCACAGTGGCACACCGCAGACGCAGAACACACGGACACATACTGTACATAAACATAAATGCAATACAGTCTGTGTCTGTCTCCCACACAAACATACACCATGTGGCAGAGGAGGGCTGGCATCTGCCTCCTCTTACCACATTTCCCTCATTTTCTCATCTTCTCCCTTTTAAAGTCTTTCTCAACAAGCCTTTTATCTTCGCATGCCCTGATTTCCTCAAAATATTTACTTCATCTCCTCTCTACCTCCATCTAAAACAGAGAGCAAGACACCTAAAACATGAGGGTTTAGTAATTCTAATCCCTGTATAACAACTTCCTCATCCTTTACTCTTCCACCCCACTCTGTCCATCTTGTCTGCTGTTTTTTCACTCAGAAACGAGAACCAGCTGCCAAGCAGAGTGTTAGATAAACAACAACATCATGCCAATGCACACATACACTACACCACATATGCACACATGCTTGTAAAAGACAGACACACACACATACAGTGGTGTGGTCCCATTGTGTGCATGCCGCCGGCTATATCATCTATTTATAAGAATGAGGTTTGGTGGACTGACAAACCGCTCACTAACCTAGAAACACATTCACCTGAGTCACACACACACACACACACACACACACACACAATTCAGTTCTCACATACACACAAACTCATAGGTGAATACACTCATGCACATAAGGAGGCCCTTGAATGTTTACTGAAATACCCACAAAAGTATCCACATTACTGTAATAATCACAGTTACAGCTGAGCTGTATTTTAAAGCATTGTTAGTGCTACCTTGTGAATCCTAATGGGTAATTACTGTTTAGCAAGAACCTCACATAAATTCATGTGTACATTTATCATTTGATTGATCTAAATATCTTTCTCAAACACACACACACACACACACACACACACACACACACACACACACACACACACACACACACACAGGAGTTCTCCTCCATTCACCTACGCGTATGTGGGACCTATAAATAAGTGATGTAGGCAGCTGGAGCTTGCTGTTCAAAACACAAACACACTGTTACACAGGTAAACAAACTAATACATTTTTGTAGAAATACACCAAAAACATACACAAACTGTTTTTTTAACCCAACTAGCAACTGGCAAAGCCTCTCTATCTAGAGCAGAAAGCTGAAGCAGTGCAGGTATATAAACTGCCAGGAGATGGATCTGAGGAGAGAAAGAGAGGCTGAGGGAGAGCAAAAAAGAGAAAATGAGGGGTAGAAAGAGACAGAGAGGCAACAAGGCTTCAAAGTCCCGGGGGAGAAGGATAGAGGGGGGTCCTGTGCCCAGGGGAAGACCAAAAGCAAGCTGCGAGAGGCGGGTACCTCCTGCCCACCGCTCTTCTTCCCTCCCTTTCCTTCTGGAGGATGGGTTTCTGGACAGCCCCCTACTCACAACTCCTAAACCCCCCATGAGAGGAACGCGCGCACATGCACGTGCACTCATGCAAACATGCACGCACACACGCTGAAGAGGGGTCCCCAGGGCAGAGCGGAGCAGAGCAGAACACCTGGACCTGCCATTAGTGACACACTCAGGGATTAGAGGCACAGACGGCAAGAGAGATGGAGGGAGAGAGAATGCACACTGGGGTAGACGAACCCACTATATCTAGAAAGTAATATGCATAAACATACACAAACACATCCAAACACTAATAAATGTCTACTAAACCAAAGGAAGAAGTTAAAAACAATGCTGTTTTCAACTTATTGTTAAAATAATTTTCGTGTTTTATTGTTTGTGGTAAATTTGGCCATAGAAGCATACACACACACACACACACACACACACACACACACACACACAACAAAAATGAAAATGATTTAATTCAATACTTTATGACTTGAATGTAGATGTACAGTACAATATAGAGTACCACAAGCAAATACAGTAAAGAATTCAAGAACTACATGTCTTTGAACATGGTCAAGTCAGTTGTTACATCTTGGCTGGTGTTAGATACCACATACGCACATGTGAACAAGCACATTAACTCAGTTGTAACCTTGCTATGTAACTCCATTAGAATGCAAGTACTGTGTAACAATTACCAATGTATCAAACCTTAATTTTAACACAATTCTGAGGTTGCAAGTACACTTTACTTTGTATTAAAGGAAACCAGATTTCTAAATGTAAAGCACAGAGCATGTGCATAAATGTATATTTACGTGTTTGTGTTTGAGCTTTGTTTTCATTTTCCTATAATCCACAAATTTTTGCATGTACTTGTCAAAGTCTGCCTACCGTATGAAAATGAATATAGACAAAGAGAAATATATACAGCACGCCAACACAAGGTCAGTTCAAAAAGAAATAATCCCAAAGTATCATGTTCAATGTGACAGTGGAGAAGGAAAGGTTTCAAAACAAACCATCCAGAAAAGAGGCTCCTGTGTGAATTAAAGACCACACACTGGCTGCAACAAAGAACAGCGCTCAGACACTCACAGGGAGGGACACACAGAAAGAAACAAAGGTGGATTTGGTAAGAAAAAAAGTATGTGTGTCTGTATGAGTGTGAGAGAGAGAGAAAAAGAGAGAGCCGGTGACACGAAACAGATCAAAGGAGGGAAGAGGTCGGCAGGGCAGAGAAAGAAAAAAGACAGAGAGAGAGGCCAGGGGGTCCCGTAATTACAACCTACATCCGTCAAGCTGAGCCATGTGTGACTTTGTGTGTATAGGTACTGCACACATGGCTAAGGTATTAAGGAGAGTTTTTAAGGGAAATTAGTCCTTTCACACATTACACAACCTTTTTCCGGCCGGAAAAAACGCCCATATAAGAAGACAGAGAGTTACAGAAAGCAACACACACTAAGATTTGCAAACACCTTAAGGAGCACACACAGGCAAGGTTAATAATGCAAAGATAGAAGTAATGAAGGAAACACATATGCACATATACAATATAAATCATGAGCAGACATATGTATTGATGCATATGCAGATACTGGTTGTGCATATACACACACATTGTCTGTGGTGGAAGGGTGCAGGTTTAACAAAGGCCACTGACTGGTTTGTCTCCAAAGCAGAAAAGTGGATTGCTCTGGAACCCAAACTATTGTACAGCACCACACTGTCTTCACTGTCTACACACATACACACACACACAAAGCAGTAGACATGCAGCTGAACATATGCACACAAAAAACAAAATCAGAACATGAGCACACGCAAACTCTAGCTGTTTCTGTGTCTCCCACACATTTGCCTACATGCGTGTGCACACAGGCTCACACATACCACAGACACAGGACACAAATAGTCTAATAGAGTGGTGAGAATACAAAAATGGAAATGCCTCCTTGGCTGACTGGAGCTGGGGTTCATTGTGCTTTCATGCCTTTAGAGGAGACCCCCTGGCATCAGCACAGCTAATCTCTTTCTCTTCCTCTCATTCGGCCTGTCTATTTTAAACCATGTGTCAATCTCTCCATCTTCCTTCACTCTTTACCTACTCAGAACCACAATCCTTTTTTCCTCTGTACCTACTCTGTCCATTAGAGTCCACCTAATTTGACCAAATCACAAATCACTACAAAATATATTGTCACAATGTACTTCCACTTTGTTTAGTACAACCAGCCTGCCATTAATTATGTTGACAACCGTTCATCGTAATTTCTTTATAGTCAGGTATTTTACTATGTTACCAATGTCGTTTTCCACTTTGGTTTTACTTTTATCTTATTGCTTTCTGTATCATCCAACATGCAGAAACACCTGTATGATTGTTCTTTCACCTGCAGCAGATCTGTCTCCCTGAGCAAGCCCTCATTCCGCCAACTCTCTCTCCTTCTCAGTGTCATTCCTCCAACCCCTCCCTTCTGTGGAGGAGAAAGCTAAAAGCACAAGCATGCCCCAAAATTAATTTAAACGGAAGAATTAAATTAAAAGCGAAGCCTCGGGAGTTTTATTATGTACTAATGTTTGAACCGTTAACTTAGATTGTATTACTAAAATATGAATAATTAAGAACTGGTGGGGGCTATTATTATATCAGGAAAGAGGAAGAAAAACACATTATATTACTGCAATGGGTTTAAATGAGACTCGTTTTAGTCTGTGGTAGGAAAGGCTAAATCTTTATGAGGTGGGGTGATTAAGCAGGAAGAACATTATTTAAAAAAAAAAAAACACTGTGTAGTGGAGGATGGGGAGTATGGGGTGGGGTGTCCCAATATCACTTTTTACCAGACTGAGTTACTATATATATATATATATATATATATATATATATATACACACACACACACACACACACACACACAAGTTGTAAACCTTGTTATTGCCGCAAATATTAAACATTGATCAAATATTCTTAAGAAACATGAGTATGACTGTTAGTAACCAGATCTTAAGACTTTGGCAAAATCACAGCACAGCAGTCAATTTCACTTTACTTTTGTCATTATCAATCATCCTAAAATATGTCTAAACCACAGAAGTTTTTTCATCTCCTTCTACCTGTAGAGGCCAATGTGGTATCTGGCCACTATAGTCTGGCCACTAAGTAAAAGTACAAGTACACAAAGGCAGGAGCAGGACTGATGCCTGATTTACTAGATTTTATACTACAGCAAGGCTGTACATTATTCAGACTAGCTTTCAGTTATTTTAATGTGTATTTAGCAATATAGTTAGGACTAGAGAGAAGGTTAGGGCAGAAGGTTCGATCTATATTACACATCTGCTCTAACGCAGCTTTAACTCAGCCAATTAGTACACAATAATACATGAAAACAACATGCAAACCACTGTTAAGACTATTAGTCAGCAAAATGGTTTTTATATTATATTTAAAACCATACATGTGGGTTATACAGGTCAGTGGCTCAGTCATAGGGTTGGGCATCAAAAACACATTACCATTTGTAACTGTTTCCAAATTCTATAGGACACACGCATTTCCATTCTGCACTTATTTCTTTACCTTTACTTTTTTATGTTCTTGAGTGAACTGCGGTGAGCAATTTAAAGTCTTGGAAGTTTCATTTACATGCCGGGAGCTGCAACATGGACATTCTGCGGTCTATGTTACTGTGTAACAAACACAGTAAGATAAGACTTCATAGCAGAACTGGGATTAATAAAGTTAAAACAATACCCAGTTGTAATCAGTGACAGCGCAGGCAGATTTGTGTAATACGGTATTTTTACTAATTACATTACTATTACTACATTACATTATAAATAAGGAGCTTTCTTAATCTTTTAATGAGAGTTGTGTGGGACTTGGACATAAAACTTTACCTCAATGGCTGCTTTCCTATAAGTGTTTTTTGTGAATCATAGATATAACAAAAACAGTAAACAAATATCTATTTCTCTCTTTTCTCAATACAGTAAATCCATACTTATCTAACACACTTATGCACACACACACCCTGATAAATTTCCTCACGAAGTGTCCCATGGTCGTATCTAATTTTCCTTAACTTTTTCCTCCTATCACCTCACTTCTATGGCCGTGTGTGTGTGTGTGTGTGTGTGTATGTGTGTGTGTGTGTGTGTGTGTGTGTGTGTTGTACTGCAGAAATATAAGTCTTCTCGTTGTGTCTCTGATGTGACGCCCCCTTATCAGCCACTGAGCAGTAAGCCCCCCCACCCTCCTCTGCAGCTGTCACTGCACCCCCCCCAGCACACAAACTATTCTCTAAGGATGAATTTCCACACACACCAAATACCCACATACAAAAGTAGGCAAACACAAATCTCTGTACACAAGCCTGAGCAATTCTTGACTCACATTCTCTCTCTCACACACACACACACACACACACACACACACACACACACACACTATTTTATCTGCTCATTCGCAGGCCGCATGGCTTGGCAACCAACAAGGGGGAGAAATATCCACTCACCCTACCACCTAAAACCCCTAAATGCCTTTCACTCACCACACAATCCCCCTATCACAAATCTGCCTTAGCCTCAACTTTTAACAGAAAGAGGAACACAGGATTAAGGTATGCCCACATAGTGTCTTCTCCTGAGGTAGAGCACTTCCTATTCTTTGCTCCCCAAAGAGTGTAATACTCCAATTTACCTTCCCTCATTCAAGTGGGAAAAAAGTTAATAGTAAAAATAAAAGTAAAGACAGAGGGCAAGGCAAAGCACAGAGAGAAAATAACTAGTGAAAGAGGAGACAGCTGGATGTATAGATAGATAGATGAAGGATAGAGGGACGCCTAAACCACTGGCTAATGCAAGTATCAGAATTTCCTCTCCACACCCCCACTCTCCCCTCCCTTTCTTCATTGTTGTTTTTTGTGTTGTTTTGTTTATTATAGTGCCCCATCTTGCCGCACACCCTAACAGGCCTCGCTCGTGACTTATTTAGCAGTGTGTTTTCTATCCTATTTGAAAAATGAAGACCAGATTGATTAATATTTCAAGACATCCCACTTGCACGGGTGAAGGAAAGAGAGAAAAAGACAAAGTCAGGAAGGGGAAGATGGGAAGAGAAAGAGAGAGAGGGAGAGAGAGAGAGGGAGAGGAGGAAAAGAGAGATTACAAGGGAGGAATTCTTGTGTTCCTTAACCCCAATTCTAGGATACATGTGGGGAAAAGAAGCATGCATGAACACACATACACACATGCATGCAAGCATGTGCATTCCCCTAGACTCAGAAAACACACTTGAGCAAAGCCTTCAAACAAAATGTTCACTTATACATTTGATACTGCACACATGCATACCACCACATTTACGATAATAAAAAATGTAACAAAGAAAAATACAAAACAAACACATAAATAAATAAACAAATAAAGCTATTCTTCCTTTCACCTAAACTACTCATCATTTGTATTCTGACAAAAATTGTTAGTGCATTAAGTGATGAAAAGATGCACAATTTTAGTAATGACAGTAATAGTTTTAGGCTATTTAAAATGAACAACATTTAAGTGTTTGTTTTTTGTGAGACTAATTTCAGCTATAAAATGATAGTGTTTTTGACAATATAAGCAACTGTAGCCATGAATCTGGGAAGTTGTGATTGGAATTACTTGTTTTATGTTAAAATAAGGGTTTTTGAGATTTTGATATGAAAAAAAAAACAATCACAGCCCTCTATTACCTATATACAAGTATACATACACAACTACTGTATACACAAACATTTTCTGCAAAAGCTACACAATTCTTTAATTTTAGTTGCAGCAATGTTCCTTCGGAAACCAGTTCATGAGACACAGAATTGTCACCACATGCCGCATCAATACACACACAAACACACACTTGATAACTCCCCTCCCCTGAGATTTCCCATAGTGCAGAGAATTCCAATCAGGCAATAGGCAGGACAGCTATTTCTAGGGACAAAGGACAGGGAAAAGACCGAGGAGGGGTTGAAGGAAAGATGGAAGGGATGGAGGCAGGGAGGGAACAGAAGAGAGGGAAACAAAGAGTTCTGGTAGCACCCAAGGGAGAAGGCCTAGAGCAGCTGACGTCAGTGTGTGTGCATGAGTCTTCAGCATTGGGATGGGGGCAAATGGGAGTATGAGAGAGAGGCTGGCAGAGTTGGTCCTGTTGGCCCCCTAGGGAGCTCTTGAGGCGAGGAGAGAACAGAACAGAGCAGGCCTCCCAGCCCCCACATATCCATGGGCCCAGACCGAAAGCCTGGCAAAAACATGCTCATTCACTGGACATAACAGTCAGTGGGACAGTCAGTTTGTCAGTAAACAAAAAAGTTATTTATATGAACCCCTTTCAGATGTGCACTGCTTTCCATTAATCTGATGGCATCTGAAAGTAGCCGTTTTATGTTTGAGTGAAAACTGTTTGCTTTTCTGCAAATGTTGGTCAGACCTCGTAACATTTATGTGTCACTTTCAACAAGGGTTCTTTTCGTACACTTAAATCAAAACAAAAAATAATAGTTTTTAAAAACAAAATTCAAAAACTGAAATGAAAAATGTTACCAGAAAAAACTATAAATCAAAAATTAAACAAATGTCCGGACTGTCTGTTTCCATTCATATAGTCCCTTTAACAACAATGTCTGTGGAAGAGAGATCAAAGGAAAATCCCAAAATATCTTAAAATTCATTTTTAAAGTCACCATCAGGTGAACATGTTTTAGAAAGAGAACAATGCAGAGGGACAGACCAGTGAGAGAAAGGTCTGCATACCTCAGCAACAGACACAAATGCACTAAAGAATATCAAGGGGCAATTAGCTCCAATTAATACAAAAAACACACTCATCAATATAATTGTATGTCAACCAGATTATGTGACATGCAAGCTTTTAAAGAATGTAATGGTGTTTTTAGTATTATTCCATCAATAAATAATAATAAGCAAGTTGGCATTGGTACAATTCTCCGTAGAGCAGGCTGTCTTTAAAAGCTGAGTGATCTCCATCTATTGAGCACATTGTGCCTTTTCACTTTTTGAATCATTCTCCTTCATCCTGTTCTCAACATAACTTCGTCCTTCCCTCAACCCTCCCTCTCCCTCTTTCACTCCCACTCTCTCTCTCTGGAGTTGTCCTTTTTTCTGACATTTGGCTGGACAAAGGTGAGTCACACCTGAGCGCTGGGTTAAACCTATTATAGGGGCAAGTCTTGTAACTGTTTCCATATCCATAAAGTCATCATTAAAGACAAAAAGCTGAAATTATCCAACTGGGTACAGTGGGAAAATGTATGCAATAAAAAGACCATTCAATATACAGACCTGAGAAAAAACACTGCAAAACCAAATTCATAACATCAAACAGGGTGTGTGAGAGACAGAGGTGGGGATAGACAGAAATTAAAAGTGTAAAAACAGAGGGATACAGACAAACAGGGGCTGCTTTGGGGCCAGCCACCACACAGCATGTATGTGGATGTGTGCGTGTGTGTGTGTGTGAGTCTTGGGAGGGCACAGTGGGGTAGTTTGAGGCATGGAGGAAGGGATCAGAGCTTTGGGGCCAGCTCCACAGGGAACAGAGAAGATGGGGAGACCAAGAATGGGGGGAGGGTGTTGGGGAGGGGAAAGAGAGGGTGAAAGGAAGGGATGTGGTCAGTTTTGAGTTTGAGAACTCAGCAGGGAGAGACAGCATGCAGGAGGGAGGAAAGGAGGCAGACACTGTGGTCTGTGTTTTCTAAGAAAGATTCAGGAGACAAGGACAGAAGAGCAGAGGAGAGATATGACATGGGGTGTGGTCTCAGTGGGTGAGAGAAGGATCAGAATGAGTATGGAAAGAAGGAAATGAACGAAGAATGGAAAAAGAGAGGGAGAGAGTGAGAGCAAAAGAGAGAGAGAGGTGGGGGTATATCCAACAGAGAAAAGTTGCAGGTTCCACTTGGGAAAAGAGAAAGAATAAGCAGAGGGGGAGACACAGAAAAGAAAAAAGGAAAATTCCCAGGTGTCAAGGGGGGAGCAGAGGAATAAGAAAAGAAAAGGGGGTATGGGTTTTGGGGGTTCAGCTTGTTGGCAAGGGTACAGGAATCTGAGGGAATGGCCTGTTTCTAATTATCCAGTCACCCCCTACATACATGGAAGAGGCCCCTCACGGCCCCATGACAACTCTATCTAGATGTTCACTAATAAAGACATAAACTCTTATGTATTTTGTGCAGTATGTATACACATGTATTATATATTCTAGACATTGTATTTTACTTATAAACATATACATAAATAAACATAAATTTAAAGATTGGGCATTTCTATATTATAAATCCTTTGTTGAGTTATGATAGGAAATATTGGATATTAGATTTTTGAATTTCATGAGCTTTAAGCAGTAATTATCAGAATTAAAATCAAAAAAAGTTTTTATAACTAAATATTTCACTTTACATGTAAAACTTTCATAAACACCATTATTGGGATGTAGTCCAGCTGGTGCAGATAAAATATAAATGTTATTACAAATACTTGCTTGTGTTTGATGAGTTTAAACATTTGATCATTGGCAGGTGTAGAGGTAATAGTAAAACTGTAAACAACAAAACACTGATTTAAAGCTGAATTGTGGTAATGACACCAGTGTGTCCAACAGCAGAAGCACAGAGGTTCGCAAAAGTCAAAGATTTCATCTGTACTTTACCAGTTCAGCTAAATCTTGGGCCTAGTATATTAATCAACCTTACATCCCTTAGCACTAAACCTATAGATAATGGATTCAGTTGTGTTACCAGTACCAAATGAGAGATGTATGAAAGACAAATAGCACTGGATTCAAAATCATATGGTGCTGTTCCTTATATCTGTATATGAGTTTTACATGACATTTGCATGTAACCTCCACAACCACCACACCAAAATTTTCTGCAGAACATTTTTAAGATGCTGCAACTAAACTTTACCTGCTCTGACTTTTAGCTGCCTATATGCTTTGCTTGAAGGGATACAAAACACACCTTAGTGACTTGTATCTGTTGTTGTCTTTAAATTAAAAAAATCCAAAAAAAACAGGTATATAACTTACTAGATTTAAAGACAGAAATTTTAACTACATAAATGTCTGATATACAATCCTGAATTAAGGGTATTTAGAAAAATGAATTCCAAGGTTTTCAGTATGTGTCAGTATGCCGCTGTGGTCTGCCAACGCACGACGTCTAGTGGTCCCAGTACCGCATAGAAGACACCAAGCAAAACTGTTTAGCGCAATGATCCCACGATGGTGGAACGAGCTACCAAACGCTGCACACTCAGCTGACTCACTCCCAATATTCAAAAAACTGCTGAAAACTGAACTCTTCTGCATCTTCCTATGCACTTAAATCTCTTAAATTAAAAAAAATAAATAAAAAATCCTTTCTGCTCTCTTGCACTTACATCTTGTGAACTGTGAACACTTTTCTGATAGGACTTTGCTTTGATGTTTTCTCCTCGACTTAGATTTTTGCTTGCCTTGTACCTCACTTGTAAGTCGCTTTGGATAAAAGCGTCTGCTAAATGACTAAATGTAAATGTAAAAATGTAAATGTGTCAACTTATCAACTTTTCTGGAGGGGCATCGTTCATCAAAGTACCTCAACTAGTGAGATGTTTGTCCAACAGATATGCAGTAGGTTGCTCCTGAAGATGTCAACGGCAAGATGCTCAAATAAACTGCTTGGGGAGATAAAGAAGTTTCCTTAGCCTTAACAAGTTGGTCAGATTGAGAAATACCTGGCCATGAATACATAGAACCACTGAATAGTAACAGTGGTTGGCCTGTCGGGTCTTCAGAAAGTGTTTCAGTTTGTGACACTGCAATTAGCCAGTGCACCTCAACCACACTGGGTATGTGGGAACTGCAGTCAAGTTGAGTAGTATATTCACTGCACATTCTCAAGAAAAAAATTGTTTGACGTGTTTAAGTCAGGTTTGAGTAATCTTTGACAAATGATAGGTCAGGCTGTTCATGACAATTTATTTTTGAAAATTATATAATATAATTGCTGTCTTTGTTAGTCAAATACAAAACACACCTAGTGTTCAATTGACAACTAAGAAGAGAAGCAAGGAACACATGTATTTAAGAAGCTGTGAGAAGAATATGTTTGTATTTTTATCTAATGAATTACTAATTGAAAAGCAACAAGCCTTCTACAACTGACATTCACTTGCAGTCAAAATCTGAAATCTAAACAATCTAGCTAGGGAGATCAGACAAGTTTTATTTATTCAAAGATATGTAAATGTATATTTCTGTAATTTGACTGTGTAAATATTTGATCAATAAAAACACACACACAAACACTCTCAGACTGAAAGATGCTGCAATCCCTTTGGCTGAAGAATTCTAATCAGTGTTTAGAGACAAATACATTTCTCTTTCTACGCCTTAAACAATAAGCAAAATCAAACATATTTCACTGGACTATATATTTAGGCTTTTTCTTATTTACATGTTCACACACACACACACACACACACACACACACACACACAAATATTTACTCTGCAGGATCTACACACAGGCACACAAGGACATAGAAAGGAAAAGAGAAAAGAGATGAGAGAGAAAGAAAAGGGGAAAAGGGAAGTTACATTTTTAATCGAGTGTTTCTTTTCCTCCGAGCAAAGTAGGGCTGAATAAAAGGGGGTTAGCTGGTGCCAACAAACACACACACACTTTTTTGTGTCCTTTGGCAAATTCTTCCTTTTCACTCTTGCATTAAGTAAGAAAAAAGGGAAGAGAGTTGAAGTAGGAGAAGGGAGGAGGAGGAAGAGGAGAAGGAGGGAGAAGGGGGAAGAAGGGAAGAGAAGAGCAAGGAGAAGAGAGAAAACGTCCCCACAGAGTCTTTCTCCCTTCCTGGAGTGAGCGCGAGCCCCTGCAGGGCCGCCTGTGTAATTTCCAGGGGCAGTGAATACAGGTATTAATAAAAGCCCCATGGGGAAGAGCACACAATATAACCCTACATTTTCAGGCATTATGAAAGGATGCCCCCAGGGGTCCTCAGGCTCAAATTTCTGAGATGCAGGCATTGTAAAAAGATGCCCCCGGGGGAGGACCCGGCAATAGAAATCTGCTGAATTCAAAGCATTTCCAGAGCCCTGGTGGGAGCCATTACTCCCACTGGAGGAGGAGAGATTTTTTTTCACCCACTCCTCTCTCTTTCCAACCGCTCCCTCTCTTTTTTAACAAACATGTGTTGCTGACATGTTGACAGATTGCTCAGTGAGGTGTTTAGGTGCATGCACAAGGCACGTCTGCTGAGACACGAGCTCCCTCCCTCCACTCCCTCATCTCCCCTCTTTCTCTCTCTTTTTCTGTCTCTCCCTCCCTCCTTCCCTTGCCAGTTCCCAAGTTCCATCCCTCCCTCCCTCCAACTGCAAACCTCTCAACGTGCCCAAAACTGCTCCCATCCATATTTCATAAAGGAGAAACTAGGCTGAAAGAGAGAGAGACAGAGAGAGGATGGAAAGACTATAGGCAAAGAGAGAAAAAGCGAGAGTGGTGGTAGGGAAGAGGGGGGAGACAGAAAGGACGACAGGAAAAAAAAAGAGGAAAAAGGGAAGATAAAGAGAGACAAAGCGGGATCAAGGGAGGGGAACGGGAGGAGGAGAGGACAGATAAAGAGAAATAGAGCGATATAGCGAGTGGGAGAACTCTGCAGTGAAAAATGAACCCTGTGATGAAAAATGACTTCACAACAACCCTTCTCCATCTCACCCCCTCCCTGCTATACCTCCATCCCTCCCTCTCTCTCTCTCTGCATGTTTTACTCCCCCCATCTCCGTCTCTTCTTCTACTGCTCTCCTCTCTCCATCCCCCCTCTCCTCTGGTGCCGGGCTCCTGCTCTCTCCCTGGAAAACCTGAGCGGCAGCCAGCTGTGTCTGTGTGTGCGCTGTGCAGTTGTATGTATGCCAAGGGCTTAGCACAGGAATCTTCAGGCCACCCCCCGGGTACAGAGACACAGAGGAGAGGAAGGGAAGGTGGAGTGGGGGGCTAGGGAAGGGGGCAGAAGGAGGAAAGACACGGCGATGAGGAGGGTAAAAGGGAGGGAATAAAGACAGGAGCTAAAAGTTTGGATGAAAGAGGAAAAAAAGAAATGAACATAAAGGAAAAGACTATGAGCTAACAGCTCAAAAGCTACTAGACTACACATGCATGCACACACACACACACACACACACACACACACAGCAAGTGTCAGGCCAGAGTGCAGGAGACTGTCTGTAATTTTGTTTCAGATTACACCCCTCCTACCTCTTCTACTCTCCCTCTCTTGTAGAAAGTGATCTGTGGTTTTAATAAGTCTTGGCCTCACAGGACTCAGCTGCTATCCTGACGACAGACACAGTGAGGTGTGTCTTTGTGTGTGTGTGTGTGTGTGCGCGCGTGGGTTTGTGTGTCTAAGAGAGAGAGAGACAGCAGGTTGCGACAAATGGTAAGAGCTTAGCAGTGGTGAGATGTCCCACAGGAGGCAAACCAGTCACCCAAGGGTCCCTGCTCTAACAGACATGCTCCCCTCTCTGTAACATGTTTTTCCCCTCTTCCCTTTCTACTTTCTCTCACCTCCTCCCTACAAGTTCAGTTTGACTCCAATTTCTAGCCCTCTTCTTTCTCCTCCTCCTCCTCACCTGTCTTTTTTTGCACTGCTCTTCGGTTCATCCCTCATTTCCTTCTCTGACACCTCCTCCCTCCTTGCTAGACAGGCTCCCTGGTAATCTCTCCTCTCCCCCACTGAGAGAGGAAAGAGGGTAGATGAAAGTGCAGCTGTATGTGCTCAATTAACAGAGACCTCACAAATACCTTCGGAAAGAATATGCACAGTATCTCACACTCTTCCTACACACGCACACACTATTTTCCACCCACAGCATCTCGCCATCTAAGACGCGACTAGCTGGGTTAATGACTTGCTATTTGTCACTGACAGCACAAGTTTCCACCCCCCTACCTTGACTGACAGCTCCCTCGCTTTCTTGGTTCCTACCTTCCCATCACTTCCTCTTCCCCCTCAAGTGGTTTTTACTGACATCTTTAACAATCTCTCGATCTCTCACCCTTTTTGTCTCTTTGGCACTCACACTTAGTGTGGACACTGTTGGCGCGTGTGCAGATGTGTGAGTGCCAGGCAGCTTTTATATATAACTAAACTAAATGGACAGTAGCTGCACAAACACAGGGCTTTCAAAGCAGTTTTAAAACACTGTGTGAGTGTGTTTAAAGCTCTAAACATCACATCGACTCAACCTTGGAATGCTGTGGCCAGTAAGATAGCTTTTGAGATTCCCTAATGGGATGTGTGTGTGTGTGTGTGTGTGTGTGTGTGTGTGTGTGTGTGTGCAGAGCAGGGCCAGAGAATGTTCTGTATTTGATCTGTAGGAGGTTTTTTTCCGCTTCTGCTCTCCTCAGGGAGCCTCTGCTCCACATTCTGACTCCTACTGAGACCCACTGACACTCCCCTGACTCACACTCTCGCTCTGCCTCTCTCACACTTGCAGTGCTGTACAAACATACAGAATATAGGCTCAAATAATTTACTAAAAGTAGTTCATGCACATACTGTAGAGAATATGCACAATATACACTATACTACAGTATATCATACCATACTAAAGCACAAGGTTTAATTTTTTAAATATTGTAGTGCATTACTGTACATCTTTATTTGTAATACCAGGTGTTACAGTTATCGGTGTGCTCACCACCTAACTACAAACAATAATTACAAGGTACACACAGACTAACTACAGTTACTATAAGTCATTTTACACACATACACACAATGATCCACAATTTAAAGGCATAGCTGTTTAAAGACAGAGTATACTGGCTTAAGGCTGTAGTGCAATGGTTCTGTAATGGAATCACAATCTTTATCAAGCACTCACATAACCAGCTGAGCTATCAGGCTCATGCACATTATTGTGGCATTACATTAACCAGATGCGTCAGGTGTGCGGGTATGTGCATGTTTGAGTGGGTGTACACACATTTATGTGTCATTGATCTGTGCCACTGTGACTGTGTGCATGTGTGTTTGTCCAATTTCCACTCAAATTAATGGTGCTTCTTTATAGGCCTTCTGCTAGAGTGGCACTGAATTACTTGGTGCTTCACTGTCACACCTGGGACCCATTCAATATTATAGCCACAGCTAGCTGCTAACGTGGGACTCATTTGCTACAATGGTATAGTTAGCATTACAGATAACAGAGATTTTTTTTGACTCAATTTAGTGCTAACTAACATAATTCTCAAGCCAGCATCTGGAACCCTTAGATGTTTAAACATTCAAATCTTATCCTATAGCTTATCTGGACAGCTGATGGACAGACTTTTTAAAAGAATCTTTAAGAGACTAACCAAAGACTGAGAAATAACAAAATTTATGAGATACAGGACATTTAACATGTTTTTATTTATCATTAAATTAAACAAGAGAATTGGAATCACATGCCACTGAATAGGCACTTATGTGGTTTCTACTGTAACCATTACCTATCAGAAAGCTTAGAAAGTGCATGCCTAAAGTTTCTTCATGTTACTGTTATTATCATTTTTTAGATGTAGTCATGTTAAATAGTTGCACTTAAGCATGACTACAGCTGGAAACCATGGGCTCTCATGCATCTGGATGTATTGAAATACATTTCATTTGAAATTATAAACAAAAAGAAAACCATAAATTATGTTTTTGTTTAATTGTACATTGTGTTCCCTACATCAAATGTCAAGTTGGCATGACTTGCACACTCCACTGCAACAAATCTATGTTTTTTGCTGTATTTTTCCAGCCATCAGTTTACTGTTGACTGTATCATTATAATTTTGATCATCATATGTGTCACTTCTTTGTGAAAACAAAAAATATTCTCTTACTTGCTTGATATTATTTTTAGTTGGTGGTGTTTTCTTTTTCCTGTATAAAACAAATTGAATGATAAGCTAACATCATAGCTATGTCAAAGCTAATTCTGGCAAGATGGCCCCCATCTGTCACCCCAAAAACAAGATGGCTGATGTCTGAGTCGTTTGGTTCTGCTCATGGACAGACAGACACACAAACACACACACAGCATTAAAGTACAAAATGCATGAACGCATTAACTCTTTCATGCAGATCCTGTGTTTATCCCCAGTAGGCTGTGTTTGTGTGTTTGTATGTGCTTGTGTAGGTGTGTGTGTGTGTGTGTGTGTGTGTGTGTGTGTGTGTGTGCGTGTGTGTTTGTGTGTGTGTGTGTATGCAGCCCATGCCCTTCAACTAAACTGGCTCCCAGGAGTCTCCACAACAGAACTTAAAAGGATTCTTTAGTCCATATGTTTTAATTTAGACCTCTTCTTAATAATACCCAGAAAGCAAAGGTCCCACCACTAACTTCATACACACATACTATTCTGTATGCTTATATCACCAAACATCCAACAAATACACATGTGCAGCCATATTCACACACGAACTTATGCATGATGCCACATACACAAACGCCTGCATGCAAGTGCACACACAGCCCACCGAACTGAGGGATTACTCTGCAATCTCAATCACTCTCTCTCTAGGGAAAAACATGTTTTATCATTTCATTTCATTTCTTTTTTCTGTGCTCCCTCTCACCCTCCCTCAGCTTTCTCACTCAGCAACATGTAGCCTTCCCCAGACTCCCGTGCTAAAATCATAGGCCACATCCCGTGTTCAAACAACAGCACTGCGCTTTTGGCAATGTGATTCTCTGAGTGTGTATTGTATGCGTGTTTGAATGTGGCAATGCATGCTCTAATAAATGCCTCTATATGAGTGTGTGTGTGTGTGTTTACATGTGGGTAAAATATGAGGATTCAAAAGCAACATATTTCTTCAGAGAAAATAAATGGGTTTTCTAATAAAAAAACTAATTATAAGTATAGTCGGCTAGATCAATTCTTTATTTGAATTAAAGTAGATACAATACTGTCAGCTCTGAATAAGATGACTGAGGTATACCAAGTGTATTTGAGTTAGAACAAAACCCATTGTAAGCCATGCAGCTGTCTTAGGTGCAATTTAGTAGTATTCCCATTGACAGACTAGAATAAGCCATCAAGATTCTTGATGTATAAGCCAAAAACGTTTGCTATCATTCTCTCCAAGCGCTACATAAAAGCTAACAAACACTATTCCTGTATTACTGCATCCCAAAGCATATTTAAAGACTATGGGTACACCCCAAGTCTCTTATTAGCATTGTTGTTTCCCTCACTCACGTCCTTTCTTTACATCCTTGACATTCCTGCTGAAGTTGCATGAACAGTTTGTATTTGTCCATATATACATAAACAATAATTAGGATGCATTTACCACTGTCCGTGCAGTAGGCTTTCTTTCCAATCCAATTTTTAAACAGTAGGACAAACATGTATAAATTATTTCCAACTCCTCAAACACTGGATGCATGAGCACATATGTACCAGCAGCACAATTTTAAATAGCTGAATATTTGCATTAATCTGCATTTATTTTAGATTTATCGAACCGCAATTTAGTAAAATGTAAATATAAAAAATTAAAATGTATTTATACCCAACACAGGGGGATAATCAGCCTTATTTCTATCATCGACATAATCACAGACAAACAAAATATTACTAGAAAAAGTGTATTTCTGTAAAACAAACACAAACAAACGTAAAACATTTAACTGAGATGTACAACTTTTAACCAGATAGCGAATCAAAAAAATAATCTTACAACTTGTGAGTCTTAAACCGTAGTGCATTAATATAGTAAGAAACTGTGTTGGTGTTGTGATGTGGTTTAAGAACAATCAACATCCATTTACCAACATGTCTCCAATAAATGGCCATTAAAAGACTGAAGGATAATCTCAGGTGTCTTAGCTCATCTCTTCTTAACCATCCCTCCTTGCTCCTCGCTCCTCAGAGCAATGTTTAAGGCTCTGGGACATCCTTCAACATGGAAGAACGGAACTATGTCCGGGATGGACGAGGAGTGAGGAACAATCATGTAAGACACTAAACATGTGCCCTCTATGTGATACTTAAGACCAATTGTTTAGAGGGATTGAATGTCAAGCCAGCGGGTGAATGAGAGGTTGCAGAAACAGCAGTCTTACAATCTACATTACTCTGGTCTCTTGAAACACTTTCTTTGAAACCAGTTTAAACAAAGTCTTCCATCCCTCCTCTAGATATTTCTTCATGTCTTCATAAAAGTAAACACAAACTCACACGCTAAGAGGCAGAGTGGCTTGCAGCAGAAAGAAAGTGTGTACATGTGTGAAGGCCTGTGTGTTGGCTTGTTAAGCGAGCGTTTGGATTAATCTGTAGGAACCAGATGCCCCTGCCGAGTTCCTTTCAGCCCCACCATTAATTACACCACTACTAATAACAGCTTTTGTGTGTGTGTGTGTGTGCGCGCATGCACAAATCTTTTGCTGTAGGACACAAGGGTATAACTAATCCAATAGCTATAGGTATTTGGAAAAAGAGGAGGGTAGGAGTTACCAGGAACCATGAATATTAGTGTATATGCAATTAAACCCTTTAATTTTTTTAGTAGGTAGCAGAGTACCGACCCAGTGAAAACCATGACCAACCAGCAGCACAATTATACAACAGACATAAAAAATAATTTTTACCATGCACTTTATGTGATTTAAAATTGTGCACTGATCTGAAAAACTTATAAATAAATTGCAGAAAATCTAATTCAATTTTGTTCCATAGGTATAAGGCTGAAGTTTAATTTTCTGAAATAATGTAGTAGCCATAAATAAATCACATATCATACATAAATCATATACAATATTTATCTCTTCTTACTACACACTGTTTGGTTATTTGTCTTTTATTTTCATCATGGTCTTGTTTATACAGGGTTAGGGTTATTGCCAAATATCTAGTCAATCCAGCAAAAAGGTAATTATGTTAACACCACTTACAGCTTCTGGTATATTAACCAATGAAAAAGCTAATTGCATTATATTTCTTGTACATGATTTTGGACATTTAGCTGTAGGGTTTGTGGAAAACAAGTTTAAAATATATAGCAGAACAATGATGTGATTCTTAATTAAAATTAAATTAAAACACAATGTGCATTAACAATCTCACCAGCTGGACAGTGATTCGTTCTATGTTCAGTCAGCTCAGCCAGACAGTCAAAATCCTGCTGACAGTTGTCACAGGTGAAGATGGACTCATCATCTAGATCATCGTCGTGCTCTCTGTCATCACGGTCATCGTGCTCATCTTGTTCTCCATCCTCCATGCCTGCCCCCTGACCCTCTTTAGGCTCTGCCTCTTTGTCTGATGCCAGGACTTCTGTGGAGACACACAACTAGGAGTTTAAAAAAGTGCATACATATGCTTGCACAAGTATTCTATAAAAATGAATTAATTTCTTTAAACAGTTCAGTCAAAATTAATGAATAGTGATAAGGTAACCAATTTTATTTGGTACTCATATTCACATTCATATTGCTACTGCAAACCTTCGGTTAAACAATTATCCCACCAACTCAATTGACTGTGGAGCATCATTACAGAAAATGTAAGAGTTTGAGAGAATGGAGGGGTGTGTTTGTGTTTGTGTGTGTGTGTGTGTTTGTGTGCACGCGCGCATGCGTGCGTGCACTTGTGTGTCATAATAGCAGACAGGCAGAGTGAGAGAGGCGAACAGAGGAAGACCGTGTCGTCCCAAAGCTCACTGCTCCATTGTGTCTCCATTTTCACACCTTATTATCACATTATAAATGCTGAGGATCCAGCAAGACTGACATTGAAGACACTGACTTAAGAGTAGAGGCAAGAGGGGGGTTGGCAGAGGTGAGAAGTGATGAAGAACATCTTATGTACATCTGAAATTTCTGCTTTTTTCTAACAACTTTTGTTTACTCTCTATATTTCTACATTGAACATATTTAAATAAGACTTAGCAGCTTTCTAAAGTGTTAGCCTTGACAAATCCAGCTGGACGCTATCATTAGTTTAGCTATCCTCACTAACTAGATTCAATATTGACAGCAATAGGCAGCCATTCACAGACAGGTCTGTTGAGTTCACAAGATAGATACTGTTAACTTTGTCAACTCTATCACTTATTTCCCTATAATGACTTGGTCTCTCAGATGCAGGCTGTGTATAAGTTATCTGCGTGCATACAGTCAAGGGCTGTTGACTAGGAAGTAAGTAAGTAATACTTTAAATTAGATTTTATAAATAAAGCTCCTAACATTTCACTGAAAAAAGCTAAATTAAGTTTTCCCAATCTAGGTGGTGGTGCAGACTTGTTTAGAATACTAAATAGAATACTTAGAATACTAAAGTTCAACTGATTCAAATAGGTTTTCCATGCTTTGAGGCAATAAAAATAAAAGCATAATTGCCATTTATTTTGTCTGTAAATATTCAAAAATGTAAACCCCTTTGTTACCTGTAGATACACTGTAATTACAACAAATGAGGGCTTTAATTTGAAGTGGATTGCTGGGTTCTATTATCCACTTACATGGCTTTTCCTATCATTGCTATGCTGATGAGACACAGCTCTTCCTGTCCTTTCCACTAAATGACTTTGCTCTCTCATCACACATTCCTGCCTGTCTCTCTGATGTTTCTGCTTGGACAACAATCTTCCCAGCCAGACCTTGGATACAACACAACACATTTGGATCAACATAGAATCTTCAGTGATTGTCCCCACTAAGTGTGCCAGAAATATGGGGGTCATCACTGTCGATCAATTTTATGATTTGTCTCTAGGACACCCAGATTTGCCCCTGACAACTTTAGAAAGGTCAGACCCTTTCCCTTTCCTACCTTTCTGAATATGCAATCCAGCACATGGTGCATGCATTGATATTTACTTGATGATAATGCCCTGCTCCCAGCATTGCACAAGCAAACCGCTCCAGATAAACCAGAATTTAGCAGCATGCCTTGTTTTGTAACATTGAAAACTTTACACACGTCTAAGCATAACTCTTTAGCTCAGTGGTCCCACAATGGTGGAAAGACGTACCAAACACTGCACACTCAGCAGCCTCACTCCTAATATTCAAAACATGCTGAAAAAATGAAGCATTTCTTCTGATAACACTTTGCTTTAATATTGCTCTCCTTTACTGTTATTTTTAGCTTGGTTTGGTGCGGAATTGAACTTTTTGATTGTTCATGTCTACAGTGTCTATGTTTTGAACAGAGAACCTTGTCTCAATTCATTCACATCAACACCCAGAGAACTGTCCAATAAAACAAATAGAGGCCAGTATACTACACAGACAGAACAATATTACCTCATGAGTTTAATAAGTTAAAAACAGAGATATGGCAAAAAAGAGGCAAAAAAAAGAATATTCCATGCCAGTATAGAAATGTGGTACAAATCATTTATCAATTACAACCTCTTAAATTATCATTGGGTTTCTAGACACAAGTAATAACTACATTCAGTTAATGATATACTGACTTCGTTTAATAAGTAGTTACAGGTTGAAATGGATTAGGCTCTAATTCACTTCACTTCACTTCTTCATCAGTAAACTGAAACATCTGTAAGTGGAAGGAAATACATCTCTGTTAAGATACCCTGTCCTCTGCAACTCATTTATAAGACCAAAAAGTGAACAGCAAACACATATTTTAGCCTGCCTGCCTGACCAGCATTAGAATACCTCAAAAGGTACAATTAGAAAGCAGTTCACAAATTTCCAAGTCATCATTTCGGGTCTATTCAAACAGAAACATTAGTTAAGTGTCGATAACTTAAATAATGAAAGTGTATGTGCTGACAGAGAGACAGATTAGAATGAGATGCAAAGGTTCCATGCCACCTTGATTTATTAAGGGAGAGGTCTGATGGGAAAGAGGCATAGAAGGATGTTGTGAATTGGGGAATAAGGGGTTGAGGTGATGGGGTGTTTGGGGGGCTGCAGGAGAGGAGGACACTGATGAAAGGAGAGAAGGAGTGATAGAGGAAGGGATTGGGAAGAAAAGAGGGAGGGTGTTGGCCATCTGTCCAGTGGTGAGAGCACCGTCTGGCCAGGGAGAGAAACTGGCCCCTTGGCTGACAAAACACACACATGTATGTGCTCACATACACATGAACATACAGTATTTGCGCATATGCATGCTGTTTATTGTGCACAATTCACAAAAATATACACTGATACACATAATGTGCATAGGCAAAAACACAGATGCACACTACCTGGATATGTGGTAATATCTAGCAGAGTCGCCAGGATTTGATCAGAATGTTTCTCTAATAACTTGAGCTCATTCAATGCAGAGGATAAGATTATGTACCAGAGTTGTTTCAGCACAATAAAAATACAAATTTTTCATGCCTTTTCGTCGGTATATATTTGCTGCTTAAAGGGTAAGCATCACTTACTCAAAGTCAATGGCAAAAATCACATACATGGACAAATGATTATATCCAGTCAAATATATTTTTAGCCTCTCTTTTCCTACTACTCTATATTCTATTGTACAAAAATTCAAATGTGCAACATATTTACAGTAAAGCTTTCTTAATGAAAAGTTAATGGTTTAGCTAAAAGGATTTCTAGATTTTTTTTTCAGTGTGGCATCTCTATTATGCTTTTTTAGAAGCAAGCATACAGATACAAACAATGTGCATGTCATAACACACACACACACACACACACACACACATACTCCCCAGGGTGCTCTGATGCCAGAGGTGAGAGCAGTGCCAACTCTATTGCATGCCAACACAACCTGCTGTCATAGCAACAAAGGGAGGAGCATGATGAGACCTCTCCATCTTGCACCCCTCTGTCCCCATCTCTCCCTGCTTTTTTTAAGTGCTCTGAGTACTTTTTTTGTTTATTCTTCGAACTTCAGCTCTGTGACTAGAGGTAAAGAAAGAGAGATGGGTGTCAGAACAGAGGAGCACTTCAGAATGAAAGAGGCTAACACAGTTTCTATTTGCACATAGATGTGGTACCCTCTAACCATCTACCTCGCTACACCACTATAGACACACATAAACAGAATAATTACGTGTCCTCTATTTGATCTAAGCAGAAGAACATGGGAGACCGTAAAAAGAGGAAGTGTGGCCCCACAAGACACTGTAGCTATTATGATCCTTACTCCTCTCAAACTGTTGCAACAGACCCCCTAAAAACTAGGGTCATAGGGTGTGTGTGTTTGGGTTGCACTCTTTTGTCCTCATCATTTTATGAAGCCATTACACTAAGGATATTGTATGTAACATTTAAAACTGTGCATCCTTTGTGAAGACACTCTCCAGTGTGAATAAGTGTGAAAGAGCTGGTCTTAAAATTTAGAATAGACTAGGCAAAAAAAGCTTGTTCAAAATTACCTCATGATGATAAGGACCAACCCATGTAGCCAACAATTGAGTGTATTTTACATATACCATAGATGACCTGACAATGCAAATGCATGTGGCTTACACATGTAAACAACATTGTCAGATGTATCTACATGAACCTAGCTGGACATAACTTTATAGAGCAAATCAAACCTTCATATTATAAACTCCACATATCTTTTTTCCCTTCTTTTCAATACCCCAACCCCCACCCCAACAATACCAGAAAGAAGCAGCAGGCCTACTTAATGAAAGCAGGCATCTCCCATGGGTACTTAGGGTGCAGAGGTGTGTGTGTGTGTGTGTGTGTGTAATGGGGTATTGATTGAACAGTATGACAGTGGTCCCTAGCAAATAGCATATGTGCACTATCTTCTGTCTTTGATATAAAACACACAGACACACTTTAGCATGATGTATCTACAGTTACTCATAGACACACAAACACACATACACACACTCGCTCTACAGAGAACCATTATCTCTGAGTCACAGACTGTCCCAATGCCAGGAATAACTGCACATTCTCTCTCTCTCACACACACAAACATGCACAAATCCAAACCCTCCAATCCCAAGCCCAAACACTATTCTTACGTCATCCACGGACAAAAACAATAAGTCAAAATTACTTCCTGCAAAAATAAACTAAAGAAAATATAAAAAACTTATTTTAAAGCTACATTAACAATAAGATTTATATTTTTCAGCTAAAAGCATGTGTCACAGAAAAGCTGTTTTTGACCAGTCCTTGAGTCACAGAGCCATACTGAGTTTTATTCTAGCCAAGTAATTAGGGGCTGAAATACACCCGGGATGCAGAGTGAACGCAATTAAAGGAAATTAACTAGCTGGTAAGACAGAAAACCAGCAGTAGTCTGGGTCCTAAAGACTACTTTTGAAAACCATTGTTCAGATCTGTAGAAAAGAAATATGTATATGTGCAGAAAAATTGAAAGTACTTTAATGAAAATTGGAAAATTAAATACTTAATCTATAAAACATTTCATCCGTGGGTTAAAAGATATTGTAAAAAAACAACAGCACATCTGCTTTTATATATACTAATTGTTGCTATATTGATGTTGATGGTTTGAACTGAACATAGGGACAACGAATTGTCCCCCATGACATTCCACACATAGCATATTAAACATTACAGCCTATTTTTAACTTTTCTACATTTTCATAATTCATATGATGGGTGTATGACAGTACCCAACATCTCATGTGGATGCAGAGAAAATCACTTTTTTAACACTGTGGTTCTCTAGAGTAAACATAATAAGCAATATTCTTGGCTGTATCCAAGATCCTCAGTAACCCGAGGACAATGGGGTGTTTATTAACAGATAAAAATATAAATATATAAATAGATACCTCAGGAATAATGAGGTCACTTTGCATATCTGCAGGAAAGATACATGCAGGTGCTGTGTGTGTGGTGTATTTCTGAACAAGTGTGTATGTGTGTATTTGTGCGCACCCTAGGTAATTAGATAAAGAGAAGCGAATTAGCAGGGTACACAGTGCAGAATGATGTTACATAGCCTAACCACGCCTAGCTGAGACCCACTAATCACCACTCGTTAGGCTCACAGAAGAGGATGTGTTGATGTTTGTGTGTTTATGCAATTGCTGTGTTTGTTAGAGTGAGTGAGTGAGTGTGTGTGTGTGTTCTCTCATTACCCACGTTAAAATGAGTTCATTGAGGTAATTAGTGAGCCAAATGATACTAAGCCCTAAATCTACAGGATGGAAGAGGGAAACAGACACACAGAGACACAGACAAAGATTTTGTCCCCTTCTCCTTTCAAAAAAAAGTGGAAAAGAGACCCCCAACAATCAAAAACACTTGGATGGATGGATACAATCTATCCCTCAGACTGACTCGTTATATGGCATTGCAGCAGGCAAGACAAGCTACTAGAGAAACAAACTGGAAGACCAAAAATCAAACACACATAGTTAACATGACCACCATGCACATCTATATATACTGTAAGAGGAAAACTATGCAACTAATGAACTCTGGAAATGTTTTTGAACTGCCCCAAGGTGAGTGCACTGCAGAGCTACAGTGAGAGTTAAAATGAAATAAAACATACTGTAATACTGCGAAGGTAAGGTAGTTATTCAAGTGTTGGACTTGGCAGCCAGGAGCTGGTGGTACTGTGGCCTGTCTAGGACACACTCAGTGGGTAAGAGAGATGTACAGTTGCTGGCCAAGTATGCGAAAAACACACACAGATCTCTGTCTGTGTGAGCCTAAATCAGGCATTAAGTGTTTAGGAAAAGTGTGTGTGGAGCTTCCAGCACCATGTTTAGAAACCAAACAGTCAACACAAGGCTTTCATTCTGCTCCACACTGCACTCCATACTGGACCAGAATTCTAAGGAACCTGGCTGGGCACCACTACATTCAACAGAGCTAGGAACCAGTTATGGGGTTAAAAAAAAAACTATTTGAATCACATGGCTTGCCTAAAGTGGCAAATTTGTCAAGATTAGTCACATATTAATAGCAAGGATGCAAATTACACACTCAGAAGACAAATGTCCTCTCAGAACTACACTATGTGGCTGTAGCTAATTTGATAAGGCAATTGTCCACAGACCACAGGGTAAGTGGTTTGACTCCTGGTCCCTCCTGGCTACATCTCGAAGTGTCCTTGGGCAAGACACGTTGGTTCTCCAGTGGCTTTTGGTGAGTCAGGCGAGCAACTTGCAAGCAGCTGCCGTCATTGGTGTGTTTGTATGTGTGTGTGTGTGTGTGTGTGTGTGTGTGTGTGTGTGGGTGGGTGGGTGTCTGTGGGTGTGTGTTTGAAAAGATGAATTTGAAAGATTCATTCAACATTATAAAGCGCTTCGGATAAAAGTGGTGTATAAGCAGACCATTTAGCGTCTAGTATGCATCAATTTATTCGCTGTGCTTTAGGTTCATTTTGGGAAACTGTAGTTTTTGCTTTGAACTCACTGTGTTACACAAGGTTTTTCTGATATTTACTGTAGCCTCATTGGTATGCCATATAATCTGGCACTCAGTGTAACATACAGTAAATACTAAATTACGCAATGTTACTAATAATACCTTCATCTAGACACACTACTACAATGAGAAGACACTGTTGGTTAGACGGTAACTCTAAGCACATCAGCCTACCGATTTGAGCTTAAAATGGTAAAATTGGTGGCACTGAATGCACTCTCATAAGTACACTGACACACACATGCTGAACAGGTGCAGCTGGACACAACAGCACAAGTTTGCTCTCTGTCTCTCAGGAGAGTGACTCCCCCACACTTCTCTAACCCTCTGCTTCCTTCTTTTATTGTATAGACTTATTTCATAATTTACACACACACACAATAGCCTGTGCATGTATGTTTTAACAACCAAAGGCCTTTTTCCCCTGGGTGATATGCTGAGCCCCAGAGTACCAGTTCCACCAAAACACATACATAGATGCATACACACACATTAAAAGGTATTGCACACATCTACACACAGACCCCTGGGACTTGCTGTGGCAAGGGAGAGCAGCACCCAACACTAATGTCTGGAAACAGGATGATGAAAGACCTATTCACGTCATGGAAGGAAGCAAAAAAGACACCCACAGTGTATATACACAACAACACATTAAAAACAGCCAGACATGCAGTTCACAAACTCACACAGACTGGCAGAAAACCATACTCACAAAGTTGACAGCTGCTTACTTATTTGATTTTTTGGTGCACGCATTCCAACAAAAATGACTCTCTCACACACACACACACACGAACAAAGGGATTAAATGCTGCAATACAGACAAAAACACAAAACACAGATGCACTGTGCACTGTCACAAGCAAGCAATAATAGTTCACACACACACACACACACACAAACACACACACACACACAGGAACTGTTTTCCTGTGGTAGCCTTGGGGAAATTAAAACTACATTATGGACCTCTAGAGGGTAGCGGTGAGAGAGGGATAGAGGAAGAGGAAAAGAGAGAGAGGAAGCTAGAGAAGGAGGGAGAGAGAAGGGCCTGTGTCCTGTTTTCCTCAGCTCTGGCCATCATAAAAATATAACTACAAGACAGGAGATTGCCTCTAATCTCCCTTCATTTTTTTTGCTCCTCATTTGAAACATTTTCTTAAATGAATAGATGGATTGATGGACAAATGCATACAGCTGAGATTATGTGGATGTGCCTTTCATTATAAATATTTTGGACTTTATGTTTTGTCAATTTGTTTAATTAGGTAAAAGAGGCATAAATTCACACTTGTGTTTATATGTGTAATGTGCTTCAAATCTGCAAAATGTTTCAAGTTCAAGTTTGTCTACTTGTGTGAACAAGAAATCATTGCATTTTGCAATCACCCGACAAATAAAGCAAATGTAAAAGGTTTCTTGACAAAGACCTAGGGTCAAAGGTCAGACTACTTGCATATGAAATTACTTAAAGAAGCTAGGTGCTTGGAATATCTATCCATCTATCCTACTACACTACAACCTACTGATAAAGATATGTTGCCGTGTTAAAAAGAAGATTTAGGGTCATTTTACCAGTATATTAATAAAATGGCAAATATTCTCACAAGACACTAAATCACAAATCACACTGCACCACATTTAAAAACAATACAGCTGAAAATTAAATTATTATAATTAAAGTGCTAAGAAAATGACAAAACGTGTTATTCTTATTTTCTGGTTAGAGTTTCATGGATATTTCATTTTTAAAATGTCCTTCACATAAAGTGAATTGATCCAGCTAACGCAGAGAAGCCTGCTCCTAACAATTTCTGTCATCTGAAAGTTGAAGGCAACTAACTGGCTGGCCAGTGTTGTCTGTGACCCCACACGGCACCCAGACACACAGTATTTAAGTTGTGAATGACAATAATGCAGTAGGTCTCAGTTTCTCAGTTTCAGCTAAGGAACTTGACAAACCTTTTCCATGATGACTCACTGGCCCATTCTGTGTGTGATTCCATCTACGACTGTGTGTATGCTGTCCAAGAGAAACAGTAAGAGTGTATAAGTGTGTGTGTGTGTGGGTAATGTATAGTAAACTGTAAGACCAAAATTGACCAAAGCAAGACTCCTGAGAAAGAAAGGAAGATTTTCTTACAGACCCACTTACACATGTGTCTAAAAGTCTTCTCTTGACTTGTTGGTCACATGTCTCACTCCTTACTAGTTTATAACACGATGTCGTCGTGTAGTCTGAGCAGACTAATCTCACTATACGTAACAGGGCCATTTTGAGTCTAACCTTCGAAACTGTCATTCTTGGCAAATTTTCTTCTCCCAGACACTGGGGGAGCAAGAGAACAAGAAACTGTTGTTTTTCTGTCCCACTAAGGGGTGGTGGGGGGTATATGCAGAGAGTGTTCGAGCACCTTTGGCCTCTCAGGGTTCATACTTTGTGCTAGAAAAGGCACTGAGATGGAGGAAGAGGAAGAGGAGGAAAGGAAATGAGGAGATGTAGGAATAAGGAAGAATAGGTTGGCTCAATGTAATTCCCTTCACGTCACCCTCCCACTGCCTTCCCTCCCGTGGGTCTTTCCAAACTCAACACACATTTTCCAGAGAAAGCAAACGAGAGAGAGAGAGAAGAGAGAACAGATAGAGGAGGGCGAAACTTGAATTGAACTGTGAAAAACAGAACAGGGAAATAATTCTCCAGTCTCTCTCTCCTTCTTATTCTCACCTTGTACATGCCATCTCCCAGGGAGTAAAGGAAATAAGGTCTTTGTCCCTTTATAATGCTTAAATAAGGGATCACACACATTGCAATAGGAAATAAGAACAGAAGAGGGATGGAGAGAGTGACTATGATTAAGAGAGTTATTATGGTGTGTGTGTGTGTGTGTGTGTGTGTGTGTGTGTGTGTGTGTGTGTGTGTGTGTGTGTGTGTGTGTGTGTGTGTGTGTGTTTCAGTGTGTGTGTGTGTGTATGTGTCATGGGACTCTAGCTTCCTGCAGGAACTGACACAAACAGCAGTTCTGGTGAGCCACCCAGGACCTCAGTCAGCACCCCGTATTACCACGCACATACAGACAGAGAGACACACACACACACACACAAATGTAGACCCATATTGTGGCCTCTGGAGTAGAGTTAGCACAGGTTTAAAAGGAAAGGGGGGAAGGAGGTTACAAGGACGGGAGAGTTCATAGGCGCCATAGATACCCCAAGGGTCTTACTTTCCCCTCTTTCTATCCCTACGGAGCTGAATGAGAGACGAGGCAGGAAAGGTAGAGAGAGTGAGATAACTACATATTTACCCCATTCAGCAGTATCTTATTTCCCTGGTGGGGCCGAGTCAGAGGAAGTGTTTAACTGTTCTCTGATAGGCTGCAAACCAGAGCAGAAAACTAGCTACATCTGACAAACACCTACAGAAGTCAAACTGTTTTTGCCATGGTTTGAAAAATGTGTAATATGATCTTTACGAGAACTATAACAAGGAGCCAGAATGTTTGACTCATTTTAACAGTTATTATACCAATGCAAATGAAAATTCTAAAATGAACCATTAGTTGGCTGACACAGTTAATCAACAACAAATGGATAATTCATTGTTTATTTGTTAAGGCATGTCTTAAACTAAAATATAAAAACCACACACTTTTAGATTTGGAAGTACTGTTTGTGGAAAAAAAACTTTTAAGTTGACTTTTAAGTTGACTAAAAACATGCTTGTTTTTATTATATATATCTTATTAAACATCCTTATGATCCACAATGACCCTCTTTCTAGCTGAATTCAATTTTTTTCCAAAAATTTAACAAAAGGGCTTTGTTCCCTAAACACAACCCAAAACGAGAATGTGGATATGATGTCTGGTCTCTGGAGTCATAGTCCTGTACTGTGAATGTGTCCACCCCAAAGCTGCTTAATAATTTCACTCATTCAAAACTATGTTGTCTTTGAACATAATCCAGACAGTAATTAAATATTAACATTAGGTCGTACATTTTTAGTATGGTATCTGTAACAAGGTAATTAGTAAAAAATTATAACATACATTAATAAACTATGATAACATTTTAAAAACTCGACCAGTAATAATATAATCACAGTAAAATTAATCAACCAAATGTTGTTTATGCTTTATTATTATTTATTTTGAAAATATATGCCCTAATAAACAGATTAACAAATCATGCTTTGTTCTCTGTGATTCATTTGTTCCTTGTTGCTTTATTTAGTGATTCATCTGTAGTTGTAAAGATTTTACTGTATTTTGGCCACAAAATTACAAAACAAAGTAACTAAAAGACATCTAGTGAATCCTAATAAACTGATATGTTTCTATGAACATGCACAATTTAAATTACCTCGTCATCTAGAACGCCTGGTTCAATTGTTCTTTCTCCAGCAAAAAGGGCAAGTGAGGACAATTTTAAATTTCCATCTCAGGGTGGAAACAAGACAGAGAAGATATAAAAGGGGAGGGAGATACAGAGAGGGGGAGAAATGGAGCAGTTGGTCTGGAGAAACCGCAAAGAAAAACAAAATCCAAGAAAAGAACAAAATGAAAAGAAAAGCCCTACCATTTCTCTGACTTCCTCCCAGGATATCACTAGACCACAGAGTAGTGAAAAAGCACACAGATCTCTCTCTTGTCCCCCTTCCATGCATCTCTTTTTCTTTCTCTCCATATCCCCTTTGTCATCTCTCTTTCCATTCAGTCTGACTACTGAGACAGGCAAAAGCTGTCTCCCTTTCCTTCTTTCTCTTAATCTTCTCTTTTCTTTAATATGAATTTGTTTACATTTACTATCCTAATTCTGTTTTAGAGTAAGTTTACCTCATTTTGCCATCTTTCCTTCTAGATGAAATCCCTATGAGAAGATCATTATAAACCATTTGGAATTGATATTACTGTGTTTGCGTGAGAGAGACATGTAGATTTCATGTGCATCAGATAGCTTGCTGGAACACCATTTACATTAACAGTGTGTGTCCCTCTGTCTGTACACTAACCTGTCTGGACAGTTGATTCATCCCAGGTTCCTCCACACTCCAAAGACTCCCCTTCTTCGACCGCTGAAAAGAAAGAACAAGGGAGAGAAAGACAAATGTAAATTAATGTTTATTACACCAAGCTAAATGTGTCTCAGGTCTATCGGACTGAATAGGACCACAACCAATACCAACAGTCAATCAGCAACTATATTCTTAAATTCCTTTAAATTAGCGTCAAAGTCTTAATGTTTTGCTGCATTTCTTGGTCTCTTTGTGTAACATAGTACAATGAATATGATTGGGTTTTCAACTGCTAGTCCAACAAAATAAGCACAGGAAAAAGACACTGTGGCAAAGAGACACTGCCCAGCATTCCTAAAAACGTAGAAATTGTTTATCGGTTGCTACTGTCTGAATTTTAGCACATTGCTGGATACACGGTAGAGAAAGAGTTTAGAAAGATGGGGGGGAAACAGTAAGTACCCAGCCAAAAACTGTCTGACACCACAGATCTTTATGGATGGCTTTTAAAGTATTCAATTCAATCCTGTCAGTGATATTATATGACCAAATACAAAAAATGTATTAGATATACATTAATTAGCATTACTAACAAAATTAAGGAATCAGAAGTCTTGAAACTGTAAAAAAAAAAAGCCTTTTCATAATAAACCTTTTAGTTCCCATTATACATTCTCAGTTTTGAGTCTGAAAGCCCTTTCAACAAACCAGGACCACTACATGCATTTTTGGAAGATACCATCTATCTTTTCTTCCTCTATAAATGTATGTTCTTTAACACCTAAAATAGACCAAACCAACAAGCATACAGGTATGGCAATGTCCTGAGAACTTTCTGACAGACACACACAGAGCTGGAATGTGACAATAACTTCCTGGGTACAGCAGGAAGGAGGGAAGTACAGCTGGCACACAAACAGGAAATGGCTGGAGCTACCACACAATGGGGTTTCCTGTTCGCCTCCTCCCCACTACATGATTCCTCACTTCTTACTTACTCACCACCTGATCCATCTCATCCTGCTACCACCAGTGACCCCCACCCTCAAACTCTATGTACCTCTCCTTGTATTCCTCACTTCAAATTGACCTACCCCATCCTCACTTTAAACCTGCACCAAAATTGAAATGAAATTATAAATGAGAGAAGAGTTTTCTTTTTAAAAGGAAAACAAATCTGTGAGGTGTGCATTGTCTCAATGGCAATGTAGTGGAGTGAAATTAAAATCAGGAGGGTTTTTCCATCCATGCACAGACATGGCTCATTGTGGCGCTATTACATATACAATTTGATTTTAGGAAAATATCTGCTATCACAGAACTATTACTGACAGGCAATGCTTATAATCTACTTTAGCATAACTGAAATACCATATAGTTACAAGGCTAGTTTATTAAAATCACTGTTTTGTTAACATCCTAACAGTACTGTAGCACTTTACCTGTATTATTACACTCCAGAGAAGTCTTACAACATGAGCATATAGTGCATTCTTACATTATTATGTTATAAAACAGAAAGTAAGTGCTGTAGCTAAAGTAGAACTAAACTTGACCAACAGCTGTAATAATTATAAAAACCGCAACAATTTCTTCCACAAAAATACTGGGAAAATCCTGATATACTGCAAAGTCAACAGCTTTGTTTATTCTTCACCACTAAAACATACACAAGCTAAGTGTTGCTCCTCCCATAAGTTGTAGGCAACTGTAGAAAGATATGAAAATAAAATCCCTCACACACACACACACACACACAGGGTTCTTCAAGGCTACACTATGTAAGAAAAATTAGATGCTGAGGCACAACCCGTAACATTTTTCAATAATTTATAATCTTTGTTCATGCACATGTCATAAAACAAAACCAGAGTGAGTTTATTTTAGAGTTGCCATATTCTCAGGGGTGTCATATTTTTTTCGTGACACTAAGAGCAAGGAAATCTATCAAAATAATACAGAATAGTACAGAGAGATGCAGCGTAAGGTGAAGGTAGAGGTGGGAAAGGCCAAACAAAGACCAAATGAGGACTTGTATGCTAGGGTGGACACTAAAGAGGGAGAGGTGGATTTGTATAGGTTGGCGAGACAAAGAGATAGAGATGGGAAGGATGTGCAGCAGGTTAGGGTGATTAAAGATAAGGATGGAAATGTATTGACAGGTGCCAGGAGTGGGATGGGAAGATGGAATGAGTACTTTGAAGAGTTGATGAATGAAGAAAATGAAAGGGAACGGAGAGTAGAAAAGGTGACTGGTGTGGAGCAAGAAGTAGCAAAGATTAGTAAGAGTGAAGTGAGGAGGACATTGAAGAGGATGAAGAGTGGAAAGACAGTTGGTCCCGGTAACATACCTGTGGAGGTATGGAAGTGTCTAGTAGAGGTGGCAGTAGAGTTTCTGACTAGTTTGTTTAACAAGATCTTGAAGAGTGAGAGGATGCTCGAGGAATGGAGGAGAAATGTACTGGTGCCGATTTTTAAGAACAAGGGAGATGTGCAGAGCTGTGGTGACTACAGAAGAATAAAGCTGATGAGCCAAACAATGAAGTTGTGGGAAAGTCTGGAGTGGCAGAGAAGTATGTTAGAGTGGTGCAGGACATGTATGAGAGCTGTAAGATAGTGGTGAGGTGTGCTGTAGGTGTGACAGAGGAGTTCAAGGTGGAGGTGGGTCTGCATCAAGGATCGGCTCTGAGCCCCTTCTTGTTTGCTCTGGTGATGGACAGGCTGACAGATGAGGTTAGACAGGAATCTACATGGACTATGATGTCTGCAGATGACATTGTGATTTGTAGTGAGAACAGGGAGCAGGTGGAGTTTGGATCAAGTCTGAAATTCATTTTCGAGTATCTGTATCTAGAGGTGGTCCCAAGGTTCAGATTAGGAGTAAAATGTGCCTGTGACAGAAAAGGCCAAGTTCACAGAGTTTCACTACGCATGAAAAAAACATGCAGTGGAGAGAGGGAGCATTGGTGGGCCTGCAAAAACAACAAAGTGTCATGTGGCGTTTTTTTATCCAGTCTTAGCGTCTAGTCTGATGGTGAAAAAGCATTTTATTCTCCTCTGTCCATTAAACCTTCTTCCAATTCTCCCAGATACCTTCTGACAAACTCAGAATGAATTAGTTTTTTATTTTTAATAAAATTCAATTACTTTGTAGAGACTGGCTTTCATTTTGACCTGAATGTTGGTATTTGTAAAAAGAAAGAAAAAGAATAAAAACAAAAAGTAAAAACTTCCAAGTGGGTGTATACTTTTTATAGGCACTGTGCATGACCAGCCAGTGAAGCACCTTACACAGAATTGTACTTACATCATGTACATACAATTGTGCATTCCCAGAGGATCACTTGTTTAACATGTATACTGAATTTCTGCTCTCAACTCCTCTGCTCTCAAAAAAAAAACTGATGACACCATGCTAACCTTCCTTCTTGTATTTAATAAACTTTACATACTATAAATCAAACACTCGAATAGGATGTTCCCCACTGTATTTAACCATCTCACAAGTACCTGAAGTAACGCTGTGGTTTTCATGCAAGTCTGCAAGTCACTGGAAAAACACATTGAGTAGAGTGAAAAAGCTTGCATCTCTTTAAATATATTCATATATGTTAAAAGGTACAAAAAGAATAAAACAAAACATGTTCTTTTCATCAAAATTATTTTTAATGCACAGTTAGAACAAATGCTCTTTCATCATTAGTGGTTACAAAAATGGTCAATAGTCATTATATAAAAATGTTTTAGAAAAATTATGAAATTACATAAGTACATTCCCCTTTATAATCCTCTAATTACCTTAAATACTGTTTTTAAAAATCAAGTGTCTGATCGTTAAAAAACTGACATGTAATATTTGATGTGCGGTAACAGGTATGTTAGGTTCTATTTGAACTTTAAACATCAAAATTCAACTGGTAAAATCTTTCTAAAGCTGAAGAGGAATATAAAAATCTTTAAAATATTGGTACCTACTGTGAAGACCATAATCCAGAAATGGAAGAAACGTGGACACACCAAGACTGTCAAAAAACAAGAAAAAATAACTAAAAGAGGTGCTAGGAAACTTTCTCAAATCCAAAACAAACAGCAGGAGACCTGACAATGTCCTTAGACGCAACTGGAATGAAAGTTTGCAACTCTAAAAACACGCCGTAAGCCATTGGTTACTCTAGGAGAGGTTGTTAACAGCACTGTGGCTAGTGGGTTTTTAAAGTTATTAGCCATTCAGCATTTTCACTGGCCAGGATTTTGAGATACTATAAAACTGCTTGTTCCAACCACAAAAGAGTCCCCCTTGTGCTTTTGACCACCATACATTCTACAGCTAGTACAGCATGATGTTACTGTATGTGTGTTTTGAACGGGGGAACCTCGCACAGAGCTGCTTTCTGACAAAGCAGATGACTTAGACTTTATAGTGTCCCTGAACGCACTTCAATGCAGACCCCCAGCTTTTAACAGAAACAGATGCTATGTTAGTGTTTATGTAATGTAAAGCCCAGGCACAAAAGGGAAATGATTCAGTTACATTAAGAAGAGAGGAAATGTTTACTCGAATTACCATCGAGTAAGTTAAAGTAAAAAGAAATATTCAGTCAGTGTGTTTGATTAGCTTGGTCAACTGTACACAGCATTTGACTTATTGTTTAAAATACTGTTTTTGTGGCGTTCCAACTAAAACAATATCAATGTCAGAAATAACTTAAAGTTATTTTCAATTATTGTATGATAAGTCAATAAAAGGCCTATTTTCTGGTTTCGTTACACCTTATCATATCTCCAGATATCTCCTCCGGTTCACATTGCCACCAACATCTTGTTTACAGTGTTATATGTCATCAGAACAAATCACATCACCCAGCTCCATTAGAAGGGGAGCATTTCTCACTTGTGGAAGAAGATCTGAATTAAAGGTTTCACTTTGTGACAGATTTCACCACACTGCTTGGCCTTTTCCAGATCTTGCTTTATTAGGGTCCTAGTGTACTTTTCAAATACGAAAAGCAAACAATATGAAAATTATAAAACCATATTCTTTTAGTTAGAAAATGTACTATGAGTATACTGGTAGCACTGACTGATAAAAATCCCATTTTTCCTGATGAGACTGTAGGGAATACAGTGTGTTTCATTCGCCAAGCACACACAGCTTTATTTAGATTCCCATATCCTTTCTCTGCCCCCCTCAGAGACGCACACACTGTTACTGGGAACATACACACACCAGGGGGTTGTTGAGGAGGGTGGGGGTTGCATGGGGAAGGCTGGCGCATACTTACACTTACCTCTATGAATAAAAGGAGGGAGACTACAAGTTTTTATATTAGCGTGGCTGTGTGCGTGTGGACCCATAGTACACCATTAGAAACATTGTGCACTTAGAGAGTGACCTACATGTAATGTCAGTATATGTGGAGAAAGGATGTGTGCTAAATAAATAAAAGACAAGAAATTAGATTGTAGTTGTCCAATTGTTATTTCTTTCCCAAAGAATATGTTGTTCCATCTCTTTGCTGCCTTTGGTACACTCACATTTCCTTCACGCTTGGGCTTCAAGTTTCAGTAATTAAATTTGGCACAATAAGCCAGTTAATGACCCAGCACTACCATAATTTCATTTAGGTAACAAAATATTTTCTAAGTCTAATTTATCATTTTTAAGGCACAAAAGTAGTCTGAAAACGCCAGGTAATAACAAAATAGAGTATGCAAGAAGATTCTAAATAATATTTCTAACTGCTTTTGCAGAGAAAATACAATGTCTGAAAGAAAAAGTTCAAACAACGGTGTGGTTGATTTTTCTTGTTCCAATTACTAAGTCAGTAGAAACCAAGCCATACTTCAGGCTCCAAGATGTAATATTAATGCTTTATTTTCCAAAATGTTTTTAAAAAATTGACAGCTGAAAGATTTGCATACATTTATTGTCCTTACCTTGTTCTTTAAAAGTTTTAATTAGCAATTACAAATTCATTATAAATATTAATTAATTGTATAAGACCCGGGATTTCAACGCCCTATTTTTCAACAAAAAGTACAAACACGTAAGATATGTCTACAGATACAAAACTATATTTATAAAATCAGATACCTCTTTTAGGTGATATGAACCAGCCCTATCTCACTTTCTCTTCAGCCTGTATACCTCTGACTTCAGGTACAACTCATTCTCCTGCCACCTTCAGAAGTTTTATGATGACTCTGCAGTTGTTGGATTTATCCAGGATGGAGATATCCCAGTGTATCGATCAATGGTGGACAGTTTTGTAAACTGGTGTGAGCACAATCATCTCCAGCTCAACATCAGTAAAACAAAGGAACTTGTGGTGGACTTCAGGAAGTCCTGGACTTCCGTCAATCCTGTCTCTATACAGGGAGAGGGGGTGGAAGTACTTTCGGAGTACAAATACCTGGTTGTCCACCTGGACAATAAACTGGACTGGTCAGTTAATGCAGCATCAATATACAGGAAATCCCACAGAGTAGGCTGTATTTTCTAAGGATACTAAGCTCCATCAACATCTGCAGCACCATGCTGCAGACAGTAACAGAATGGACAAACTAATAAGAAGGGCTGGTTCTGTTCTGGGGGAGAAGCTGGACCCTCTGCATGTTGTGGCTGAGAGGAGAATGTTGTCCAAAATCCTCTCAATCCTGGACAACCCCTCCCACCCACTCCACTGTGTGCTGGCTGCACAGAGGAGCGCTTTCAGCCAGAGACTGATCACAGTCAAGTGCTCCACAGAACGCCATAGGAGATCCTTTCTCCCAGTGGCCATTAAACTGTTCAACTCATCCGCCTTCTCTAAAAAGGAGGGGGACTAAATGGTCAAAAACTGACAAATATAATATATAAGTTACCTAAGTTCTTTCCTTTCTTTTTCTACTTTTCACATGGAAAGCAGCTGTAACAAGGCAACACAATTTCCCTATGGGATCAATAAAGTTGATCCCCCCCCACACACACAAAAACACACACAGGACCAACACATCTGCAGGAAGGCTAATAATGAGATTAAACAATGTGCCTCAACATCACATTGGATTTGCACAATATACTATATGTGTGAGTGCATGCGACACAAAGTAAGCAAAATGCTAGTGGGAAACCTTGAAGCATCCATACACATTTTCACACACAGAATAGTTAAGCCTGAATTTTGCTGTTGCCTTCATTAACCCCTGAGACACCTTAATCTATCAAAGGTGTGTTTCAGCAAGTACATACTGTTAATGAGAACAACATAGATGTTGAAATGCAGTCTCACAAGATTTTGACAGATTGCTATTTAGAATTTATAATATGACTAAGCTAGACTGGAGTGATTGCATGATGCACATGTATTTGTAGAATGTACAGTATGAGGCGTTTAAGGGAACCTGGTGGCTCAATGGGTACAGCAACAGATTGGGACGGACAAGTCTTCAGGATCAAAGTCCTACCCCACCAGCCATCAAGGGCTGCCCTGGGGCCAGCCCCTGGCCCTGATAAACAATTAGGAGCATCTAATGTCCTAAATAAGTAACCATTATCAACCCCATCAAAGAGTCCCACACACAAATCTTGAAATTTGGACAGGTCAATAATATTCATCAAGAAAAAATTGTCAATAATTGTATATCCAGGGACACAGTACGTCTGACTGTAGTGTACAATTGTGTCCATACCCTCCTTCAGCCTGTGTGAAAGACATTTTTCTAGTATTATATACTAGTATTATATGCTAGTATTATTGCTTTGTACTAGACTATATAGTATATTCTGTACAAAGCAGTGACACTGGTCTCCAGTTCTTCAACAGACCAAGATCCCATTTTTTGGGTCAGAGTGTCAGGACAGCCCTGGTGCAACTAAGTGGTAAAGCCTTAGTCCAAGCAGTGTTCACTTCAAACATGTCTTTTTCCAGCAGAGTCCAGAAAAGCTTGTAAAACTCTGAAGGAAGTCCGTCAATTCCAGAATAGCAGTTAATTTTCAGTTGTTTCACCACTGCAGATCTCTTAGCAAAGAATATGGTGGACTCAAACAGATCAGATTGTGCTTCCTCCAGCTGAAGAAGTCTCTCCACAATTCTCAGCGCTAGAGAGACTGGTTTAAAAATCTATGGCTCATCTCTGATGTGTCAGCAGTTATGTTTCCATTCAGGAGTTTAATGTGCATTATCAGATACTTTTCTCACACTTTTCTTACCAGGTTAAAAAAAAAGAAGCTGGAGCATCAATGTCTTTGATGGAGGAAATCCACATTCCTGTTAATGCCCTCTTGGCTTTATGATGTAGGAACCTACTTTATGCTTTCCTTTTATTCTCCCAGTTTCTATTGTTACTGTAATTTCCATCATCATAATCATATCCATATTCATTGTATCTTCTAATATGCCAATTTCTTTCTCTAATTCTTCTATGTAATGTTTTTCTATACCCTTTGCATGATGTGTGTACTGTTGGCAAAAATTTCTGATTTGTGTCTTTTCCATTTCCCACCAATCGCTAAGTTTTCAAAATAATTTCTATCAATCTCCACTGATTCTAGAAATAAGTGAATAACTGACAGAAAAATGTATCATGTATCAGTCGTACATTAAACTATAAGGAAGTCTGGATTGGCACAAGTATGTTAGGGTGGTGCAGGACATGTAAGAGAGCTGTAAGACCCTGGTGAGATGTGCTGTAGGTGTGACACAGGAGTGGAGGTGGAGGTGGTTAGGCATCATGGTGATGGACAGGCTGTCGGATGACAGGAATCTCTATGACAGGACTATGATGTTTGCAGGTGACATTGTGATTTGTAGTGAGAGCAGGGAGCAGGTGGAGTAAAATCTAGAGATGTGGAGGGCTGCTCTGGAAAACAGAGGAATGAAGATTAGCTGCAGCAAGACAGAAAACGTGTGTGAATGAGAGGGACCCAGGTGGAACAGTGAGCAGAGTTAAAGAAGGTGCAGGACTTTAAGTACTCAGGGTCAACGGTTCAGAGTAAGCAGACGTGTGCAAGCAGGTTGGAACAGGCGGAGAAAAGTGTCAGGTGTGTTGTGTGATAAAAGAGCATCAGTGAGAATGAAAGGAAAGGTATTCAAGATGGTGGTGAGACCAGTGATGTTGTTCAGCTTACACAGTGGCACTGAAGAACAGACAGGAGGCAGAGCTGGAGGTAGCAGAGCTTAAGATGCTGAGGTTCTCTTTGGGAGTGACGAGGATGGACAGGATCAGGAATGAGGACATCAGAGGGACAGCTCATGTTAGATGTTTCGGAGATAAAGTCAGAGAGGCCAGACTGAGGTGGTTAGGACATGTTCAGAGGAGAGACTGTGAATATATCGGTAGAAGGATGCTGAGGTTGGAGCTGCTAGGCAGGAGGTCAAGAGGAAGACCAAAGAGGAGATTTATGGATGTAGTGAGAGAGAAGAGGATGCAGAGGACAGGGTTAGATGGAGGCACATGATTCGCTGTGGCAACCCATGAATGGGAACAGCTGAAATAAAGGAGTCGTCGTACATTAAACTGCCAGTAAGGACAACGTTGCTGCTGTGTTAAGAAAGAAAACATTTTACTAGATTATGATCTGTGAAGTCTACCGGTGATATTATAGACTTCATTAACCTGATATTTTATATCTGATTTATGTAAATCCTGTCTAACCTAGCCCAACTGGCTCCTTCACTGTCTTTCCTTCACTGTCTTTCACCCATGTTTATTATCTAACTGCTTGATGAAGTTTCCTCCAAACATCTGTTACATTTTCTAGACATTTTTCTACACAAGACAGAAGTGAGGCTTATGGTGGGTGATGCTCACCTGCATTTCTGTCTACTAAAGGTTGTGTATTGTAGTTGCCGTCTCCTCCTACCACTATTACTTAGCTGTTATCCAACTGTCTAATTTATCATTTAGTCTCTGAAACAATTCCATGCACTCAGCATCTTAGGAGCATACATATTCATGAAAATGAAGGATATGTTTCTAATTGTGGATTGCGCCATCTGAATTCTTCCCTACTGAATTTCACATGCTAATATATTAGTAAAAATGAGGTGCTGTGAAAATGACAGCTACACCTGCTACACCCACTCACAAAATACTGCCCCTTCCAAGTCATACCCCATTGCACCTCATTGTCTGCTGAGCTGTATGTCTCCTGTAAGAACACCTATAGCATAGCACACCTATGTTTTTAGTTTTGCATAACTCAGTTACATCCTCAGTTCCCTCCATTTATGCTCAAAGTTCCTGTTCTTAAACTCTACAAAAAGAACAGAGAAGAAAGAAGGAAACTGTGGACAGTGAGACCTTTCCAAGACTGAAGGACACCCCTTAGTGCTTCAACCATCTTCATTTTTGTGCATTTAGTGGAGTCTTTACCCTCTTTTCTTTCCTAAGTTTAGTCAGTATTTTTTCAATCAGCATCTCTCCTGTTTAATTACCTGTTCATGCCCAGTCCCGTTCATGAGTTTTATGACAGAGTTAATGAATCCGTTTCACTGTGAGAAAAAATCTGCTATTTCTACAAACTGGCTGCCCAATATTTCATCTAGGAAATCATTAATTTCCTGTAATAAATATATGATCTTTGCTCATGCTGTGACACAATGTCCAAAAACTATTAATGAATCATCATCTAACATTTGATCATCTTCATTTTCAGTATTATCTCTGTTTAGTTCACCTGTTCTAAATATTACTCCAAGTCTCTACTGACTGAATGCCACACACTTCTTGTCCACCACTTTTGACTTCCTTTGCAGGCCTTTTGCAATTACTATTATCTTGCACGGAATTTAATCCTCTGTCCCTGTGTTTTGTTTCAGGTTGCGGGGTGGTGGGCTGCTATTGACAGCACCAGTTGAAGCCTGTTGTTGACCCGAACCGCTGACCCCTCACTAACGAGTGATGCAATAATTCACCAAAAACAATTCACCAATAAACTACTTCTTCTCTTCTAATGTACTAACAAATAAATGAAACTCGTCTTGACTTCTCATATAGGTCAGATTGCAAGGGTGAAAACACCAACAGAAAAACAGTGAAAGTGTGCCAAACTCACTCAATAGCTTTACGCACTCCACAACAACTCACACACACAAGCTCACACCCAAACTCCCAGCATGCAGCGAGAGGAGAGGAGCAGGAGCAGAGGAGAGGAGGAGCTGTTAAGTGAAACAGAAAAGGCTAAAGGCTGAATGTATGCCTCCACATCATGATGGTATCATTAACAAATATTTACCCAGTTGTTGTGATTAATTATACATGTGCACATGTAAGCACACGCATTCACATTTAACTACAAAAAAGTACACTCTCTCCATTGTCTCCTCTCCACTGCCATCCACCTCCCTCACTTTTTTGTTCTGCCATCCCTTGTTCATTGCCTATCTCCCATCATCATTCTTGACTGCAGGTTCACTCCACCCATCTCTGAATTGCTCACCTTTGCTCATCCATTATCCTTTATTCTAACATCTATCTTCCTCCATCACCAATTTTTACATTTCTTTTTTGTCCCTATGTCTCTCCATTTCTCTTTCTTTCTCATTTCCCACAGTATTTCCACTCCTATATCACATTCCCGTGTCTGTCCTTCATTTATGCTAGGTACAGGCAGTCATAGCCTCAGAAAAAAGGCCTTTTATCTTTTTAACGCCTAAACAATACATACATGCATGGTATCAGGTCCATTTATTCCCGAGGTGGCCCAAGGCTCTGGTGTTCGCTGGTTTCTTTGATGAACAGGTCACTGTGGCCAATCATGCATTGGCCATGAGGCCCAGAGAAGTGGGATGTAGGTCAGTGTAGCCAATGATACACCAGCTCTTTTCCCAGAGGGATGGGCTGATTGACAACTTGTGCTGGACAAAAGTCAGGAGGGTAATTGTCATCCGACTCTCTTTCTCTCTCTATCTCTTCTTCTCATCCTAGACACTCCTTTTATTCTTCTCCCTCTCTTACATCCCTCTTGCTCCCCCACTCCAACCCAATTCCTAGTGCCATCTCCCCTCCCCAACCTGCTTTCTCCCTATAGCTACAGAGGAATTCTCTCATTGGCTGCCCTTCCTATCCCTCAGGAATGACTTTGTGACGCTACTGGCCAAGGGCTGATGCCAATCTCCATCCCAGCCCACTCCCCGGGAGACCCCAAACTTCAATGGTCTGTGTCAAACACATCCACACATGCAAACACTTTTAGTCAGGGGACAGGGACAGAAGCTGATTAACCAAATACTTTTATCAGCAGTAAAACCGCTCTCTCTGCCTGTCTGCATTCTGAACAAAACAGCCTTAAAATACATAAACACACATGCAGACACACATCCCAAGCATTCAGGCCCTGGCCAGAAACATCAGCCTCGTCTGGGACTTGGGACAGTGTGAGTATGAGTCCATGCATGCTTTTGTTTGTGAGACTGTGTAAAGGGAAAGAGGTAGCAGAGGGCTTAGATGGATGGCAGAGAGAAAGAACAACAACCACACAAGGCCTGGCTGACAAGCTTCATCGCCCTCTCTATCTTTCCCTTCCTGCTGCCTTTCTCCGCTTCCTTTCTACTCTTCCAATCGCTTCCTCCCTCATCATTTTCTCTGTCTCCTATTTTCATCCTGGTTGTTTCTACCATCTGATCTTGTTTTCATAATTTTGGTCATTTATAACTTCCAGCTATTGCTACTTCTTTCATTCTTCTCTCACCCATTTTGTCCCTCACACCTTCTCTTTTACTTTCACTTGCTGTCCAATTGAGTTGCTATGCAATATCCATTAACATACCGCCAACAACATTACCCACAGAACAACATAACACATCTTTGGTTTTTCCCATACAACAGCTTGTGTCAAGAAAATCATTCATGTAAAATGTATGCCTGGAAGAAAGTACACAGTATAGGTGTAAAATTACAATGTTGCCCTTCTTCTAGTGTACTTCTTACTCGAGCACACATGCACAAATACACATAATCTGTTTACTAAAGAGGAAACACATGTACAACCACAAGAAACTGGGACCTGCTTTTTAACACATAACAAATTCACCTCTCAACATCTAGAGAGCAAAACATTTTCTCACACACACACACACACACACACACACTCAAACAAGCGCAGAGTTGATGTTCAGGGCCAAACAACACAGCTTGAGATTAAAGAGCCTCTCTGATCTGACATTTGTTTTCCTGTCTGTCAGAGAGTGTAGAGGGAAGGGGAATCAATAGCAGAACAGAAGTGGAAAGGAGCAAAAAACCAAGTAAGGACAGTGATGAGTGAAAGCAAAACGATGATAAAAAGAGTGTTGAAAGGGGAGTCCAATAAAGTCAGGAACAGGTAAACCAGAGGTGAAAATCAAGGCAGCAGTGAGAAAAATGAGAGGTGAAGGAGGGCATCAAGAAGAGCACTAAGGAGTAGGACAGTAGGACAGAGACAGAAAGAGAGGGCAGGATAAGAAGAGGGAAAGCATTCCTCTGGAGTACCTCGACTCTGGGGAAGGTGCCAGAAATAACTGAACTAGAAGTTCCCCCTCCGACCCCCATTACAGACTGGGACACACAAAAGTCAAATAAAGGCACTGAGATCACAATCAGTAGACTAATCTCAAACATGAACAAAATTCAAATGTTGTCAAAAACAGCAGAGACAAGTTATAAAGTATAGCTGTTAAAGGGCATGCATACTCACACACCCACAAATATGTACACAAACAAAAAGAGCAATAAGGGCTGGAGGGCGGGGGGGAACATAATTGCCTTCTCTTGTAGTACAGGCTGGGGAGTGCATTCTGACTGCAGATACCAATTTCACACTAAGGCATTGTTTAGCTTGAAACAAACTTAGGCTTTACAAAAAGAGGGATAAACAGAGAAAGAGAGAAATATAAGGAGAGACAGTGAGGAAAAGAGAAACAAATATGTCCATGTCATGCCACATGGCTGGTGGACAGAGTAACTCGCTCATCACAGTCCTTATGGGGGTGCCAAGAGCAGTATACAGTAGCATTTGTGTGCTTGGATAATGGCTAGTTGTTTGTTTCAGTAGAGGTATAATCAAGCATCATATCTTAAACACAAAAAGGACTTTTTATTTTTTAAATAATTCAAAATGACAACTTTTAAACTAAACCTTTCTGTGTATTGTTGTAATAATAACAATACAAAGAAAAAGAAAAATTAGAGTTTTAACCATATTTATGTATTGTTTTAGAATAAAAATTCAAGATTCCAGCTATTTAGAAACTACTAATCATGCTAACTGTTCCCCACTGTTTCTTAAAAAAATGTTAAATAAGTTAATGTTGCCTGGCAACAAAAACAACCATAGCTGTTGAGCAGAGTTTTTGCTAATATTGCTTAGCAACAGATTTTAGTAACAAGGATGAAAAAAAATCAGCTAAGACTTAAAATGTAGGAGTTACTCAGTTATAGAAAAGGTGGTAGCAAAGCACAAAATAATCAATATCTAGAATATCTACTGATAGCAGCACAGTTTACAATTTCTTTATGTTTGTGTAAAGACATTAGGCCACATGCAAACCAAAAACAATAAATGTGACTGACTTTCGCTCAGCATTCAAATGTCAGAAAACTGTTGTTAAGATGTTGAGGTTCTCTTTGGGGGAACCTTAACATCTTAAGGTCTGCCATCTCCAGCACAGCCTGCTATCTCTTCTTCAGTGCCACTCTGTTTAAGCCAAATAACATCACTGGTCTCCCCACTTTTCCTTATTTATTTAACTACTTTCACAAATATAATTAGTTTTATAAGTAGGAAGGAAAAACCTCTACTCTCCTTAACAACAGACAAGGTGAGAATAGGAGAGGAGACTGGGTGTGCTAGTCCCCAGACTGCCTATCAACTGTAAATCTAACGCAGACAGTAGTTCTGCACTTTTAAACTTGGCCTGCACTGACCAACACACACATACACACACACACACACACACACACACACACACACACACACACACACACACACACACACACACACACACACAGCAATCTCACCAGGCAATATCTTGTTCTCTTTCTGCTCTACCCTTTTTCCTCCACCACTGTCTCCTTATTTTATTCTGAGTTGATACAAGCATAAAGCTATTATTAGGAACCAGAAGTACAAGAAAGAGACCACCTTATCCTTCTCTGCTATTGTCTCAGCAAAGTACAAGTAAAGGCACTCCATTGCTTTTTAAGCCTACTGTCAGAGAAGGGCACATTTGCAAGTCTATCCAAAAACCGATACAAGGTATCCTGAGAATACACAGAGAAATGAACACTTGATGTCAATAAAAGGGCTTAACCACTGACAATCATCAGATTATAAAAATAGAAATACATTTAACATATGTCCTATTGAGTTGGCATATTCTACAATCAGACTACTAATAGATTGCTGCCCGAAGCATATTGTACAGATGTTACAAACATCATTAGTTTAGTGCTTAACAAAAACAACTTAATCAAGAAACAATGTGTATGTAGGACATTTACATCAACATTTTTATCATATTTACTACTTTCAGGTGTTAAAAAATGCCTATAATTAAACATTACTTTATAATAACCTACGGGCATTGTGTCTCAATACTTCCAATGTAATATGTAATTTTCATACACAATCTTTGTATAGTGTCATAAAAAAAGTTGAAAGTTACAAAAACAAGTCAAATTTAAATTGATCATTTAGAAGAAATGAATGTCAAAATTCTATAATTTATTTTACAATTTTTTTTTCGTATTCTACATTAAGCTCCTCTCCGGTTGTGGCTTTCTTGGACTCTCACACTCTTCTGCTCTTGCTTGCTCAATTGAATGTCTCTCAGCAGGGCACCCTTGCCTTTTGACTGGGAGGTGAATGAAAAAGAGTTAGAAAAACCAACAGAAAACTCAAACTCTAAAAGCATCCATTGGGTAGGACTATAGTGGGGTGCACTACAAAGACCCAGCAGAGCGTCCAATAAAAAAGGAACACAATACAGGCAGCTTGTTCATTGGATGACTCCACACTATGAGGACAATGCACATTAGTCTAGGTCCATGGTATGTGTGTGTTTGTGTGTTTAACTGCGTGTGTGCATGCAAGCACAGGAGGCAAAAGGCATGCAGACAGAAAAAAAACTAATGAATGAATGACCAAAAAAACTTTTAGTGGGTCCTGGATTTTGTGGTTCACTGAGAGAGCAAGATGTTCTAAAGATCTCTATATACTACTGTATATATCAGACAATAAACCACAATGCAGTCAAAAAGACAGACATATGCTCAAAGTTTACTGTACCTAAGCTCAAATACAGCAATTAGCTGCATAAAATATATTTTTAGAGAACAAATTAATAGATGTACAAATTCAGAAAGATCAACACTGTTGCCTCAAATTCTGAAATTTTTTGACTTAGCCTAAAGTTCAAATTTAAGTGGTTATGCACAATCAGATAAGGCATTAAGCTAAATGAGGCCTCAAGCACTTTTTGTTTCTCCAAAGTCACCACTTAATCAATAGCTGTGTATGTGTGTGTGTGTGTGTGTGTGTGTGTGTGTGTGTGTGTGTGTGTGTGTGTGTGTGTGTGTGTATGTGTATTAAAAAGAGGGAGGGAGAGAAGCCCAATAGATATATTATGCACCATCCAGGTGTGCAATAGCAATACTACTCTCTAGCCAGTTTATCATAGATACGGACACCTAGTGGTAATGTACATGTCATAATCTAGTCAATAAAATCTTATTCCCAAGAGTTAACGGCAAATCCTTTTCTTCAGAAGCTACAATGTTTATTAAATGTATAAAGATTTTTCAATATTAAAAGAAGTACATGGAGTTCAGATTACCCTGGAATAATTACAAATGAAACACCATATCCTTTTTGCTTTTACAGATGTACAGTAAGAGTTCTTTAATATCACTGTGTTAGAATAACTTGTGAGGTGTATATGTTGACATATTTTATACGAAAAACTAGACTAAACATCATAAAAAAATCTGCAGCTGATACACTAATATCTAATAATTATTAAATAAGAAAACAATGAGCAGTCCCACATGTAGCCCTCAAAACGTAACTAAAAAAGAGGTACTGTCCCCAGTCTGGCCAGCCCTGTGAAAATGGTCTAGAACCGCCACTGAAAACAACACAAACGCAGGAAAAAAGATTTAATCAAAGACCCTAGTCTAGACAGACAAATACACTGCAGGCAAATAAGAGTTGAACAAAGAAAAAAGCCTAATCGCTTAGTATGAGACTGTAAGAGATGCTCACTCACATAGCCTTGTAGGAAACTTAGAAGGGCCCATGTCCACCGAGACTATCTACTGTAGTGGTGGGGGGATATGGGCTTGGCAAGCTATGTGTGGACTGGGTGGGTGGGTGAGTGTGTGTGTGTACAGTCACACCAGCATCATCTTTCTCTTAAAAGCCGAGGGCATGGGCATGCACAGAGCTCAGCTACACTTTGTGTGTGTGTGTGTGTGTGTGTGTGTGTGTGTGTGTATGTGTGGGTGTGTGTGTCCAGTACTCCAGAGGGGTGAATGTGTGTTAAGGTCCAGTGAGTTTGCAGCTGATAAAGGAGGCTAGCTAAGCCGCTACAATGGCACAGTCCTGGCCCATGATGCCTCGGTCTCTCTCACACATTCTCACACTCTCTCAAATACACACACACGCACACAGATATGAACAACCACACCATGCTGGCTGCTGATAAGGAGTTATTCCTGGCATACACACACCTCACTCAGGGACCTCGGCCTTCTGAACACACACACACGCCCACACTATATATGCAACCTTCTCAACATCTACTATACCAAATAAAAACAAATATATATTTGCAATATCTTAAATGTACTTAATGTGTCATGGCCTGATCTCTGTAGGATGTAATAAGGTAAATCGCAAACCCAATCCCAATTTTTTTAGCCACTGGTATAAAACTAGCTGTGGTCTCTCTCTCTTTCTCGAATTCTGGGAGCGTTCATTTTAGGAACAATATATCCCCAACTTCAGGACCTATTTGCTATTTTTTAACATGGTGTCACTATCAATCCACCTCTTACTCGTATTATTCAAGATTTAAAATAAACGCATCCTTTATGCTATGCTAAAGGGAAGAGACTGTTGAAGGGGCTGCTGTCATGGACAAAAGAATTTAGACGAAAGATCCAACGTCTTAATTGATAAGAGCAACATGTTGAATAAAACATTACAAGTCGTGTGTACTTAGTTGTGAGTCCTTAATTGAGTGTAAAGTTATTGTACATAGTGTTTATTAAATGTTCAATGTGTCACACTGTTCACTCTTTATATATTAGTTAGCTTGACTAACCTGTATCCATCTTGCACATTTGAGTACCGTTACTTAATGCACTGTCAGATTTTAAAAACTGAGGTTTTAGATTTCAGAGTAAATAAAGAGAGGAGGAGACAAGAAAGCAAAACCAAAAAAACATTTTTTTTAATAAAATAAAATGCTTTACGGGGGATTTGAAATATCAATAAATGTCTCTTGTATTGCAAAATAACCTAAATATACAGATCATACCCCATTTATGTCTTTGCTTTTGCTACTCTGTGTTATGTCATATGTTGACTTCCATTCTGTTTTATTTAGATTTGCTGTACTCTCTGAGCCTTAAATTGTGGAGTGATTTCATTCTAATTGAGTGCAGATCAACATGAGTCTTGTTGTGTTCAATGCACGGTACTGCTGGGCTCCACCAATAACCAATTACATTAGCTTGTTTGGTCCTATTAGAAAAATAAAAAAAACAACTACCAAAAACTCAAATCCACCCCCTGCAGAGGAGTCAATGGAATTTCTAACACAGCTCTCAAAAAGCCATTTAATGTTTCAGTAAGCCTTGATGCAAAGCTAATAGAGGCTTTCATACAGGAGCTACTCAATGTGGCTGTTTGTATAATTGTGAAATAATTTAGTGTTTTACTGTGGCTTCCAACACTTATATATTCAGATCTACATGCAAAAGAGCATATTGTCTTTAACTAATCCAGGCCACATGTTAAGGGTTTCAGAGTTTTATAAGAAGCAGTCACCCTACGAAAGTCTGTGCTATGCTAAAGAGTGACATTAAACTGATCTAATGGTAAAGCCAAATGGAAAGAGATGCAAAAAGAGGAAGAGAGACAGAAGAGTGTGAAAGAAGAGATTAACTGTACTGTACTATACACTTTTACTGAGACAACTGTCAAAACGGCACGATACCATTTCCACAGGAAATAACCAAAACAAAAATATCATGCTGCTTGGACACACCGTCTATGTACACATAACCTGTCTGTTTGCACTGGTCAGGTTCGCTTCAACCATTGTAGAAGCATTAGATTCAGCAACCACCATACCATGGCTTGTAACTTAATGACATTTCCTGTAACAATTAATTTTTAACCACATTCGGCTGGTTGGCTGTTGTTAATTTTAGTCTCGAACAGTTAATTGACAATAACTTTTACTCCAGGCAATGAATAATTACTATCTCAAAGTCTCTTATTACATTTAAATCACACTTACATGAATTATCACGCAGTCCCAGCCAGTGTTAAAAAGTAAGATGGTGTAGCATGCAGCTGAAATTATCTGTTGAGTCTATTATTTAATAGAAACTGCAACTATTTGCTGCTTTTCTATTACTTTTTGCTTCCTAGTCAGAATATCATTGGGTTTGAGGCTGTTGCCCAGACACTGAAATAACAACAGTATTCTACTTTTTTAATACACCATATTATCCAGAAGCTACTTAAATGGGGCGGCTGTAGCTCAGTTGGTAAGGCAGTCATCCACGGGCCACAGAGTCAGTGGTTGGATCCCCGGTCACGGCTATATGTCGAAGTGTCTCTGGGCATGACACTGAACCCCCAGCACCTCTTTCCCTTCTGCAGCTGTGCAGTGGCGATCCAAGCCCATTAGAAATTGGGGAGACTTACGTCAGGAAGGCCATCCAATATGAAAAATGTGCCAAATCAACATGCGGACAATGATCCGCTGTGGCAACCCTGAACTCAAAATTAATAAATCCAGAACCTACTTAAACCAAATACTGGGAGTCTTGTGTAAATACTATTAAGGTAGATTAAGGCTTACTATTAAGTAATACTATTATTATTAACTTACCATTGTTATAAATGCTTAGATTACAGAATGAATATTAAACTATATGAATAAAGAAATAACTCACTTCTGAAATTGACATATCAAAATCAACCATTTGATTTTCTGGAACGGTTCGTTGGCAGTACAATTGTGTTACAGACTAGAGAACCTCACTTCAAAAACTATCATTGACTGCTTACAGACCCTGAGTAAAGAGAGCACTTGAACTAACAAATAACTAGCAGAGCTATGTTCATTGTTGACTGCTAAGCCATCTGCCATGGTCGAAGTTCAGTTATTTTATTCAAAAGATGAAACCTACAGCACTTGCTAAAAATGAGCAAATGCTGTTCATACACTACCATCTGCAAATGATAAATAGCATCAGCATTTATGTCAACCTCAGTGTCTAAACACATACTCAGTTGCTGGTGTGCACAAGAAAATATTCATAGTCACACAGAGAATTTTTTACTTGCTTATGCAGTAGAAGACTGCACTCTATACAGGGCCCTGGCTATAAATGCTAGCAGCTGCAAACCTTGCATACAGATTGAAAAAATACAGAATTCAGTAAAGAAAGAATCAGATTTTAAATCATATACCTAATATTAACTCAACAACTAAGAAGAACAACTGAACTGCATTTTTTATCATTACTAGTAAAATACGATGTAAAATAAGTTATCTGGGAAACCTTTTGTGGCAGCATCTAGTAATTGGCAGTTTTACATGATCAGTGCCACATATTGACACAAAAGCCTACACATATGGTAACGTTGCTGTACAAGGTTGGACAGATGTGACTATGGGACTACAAAGACCAGTGTAAAAAACAGGTACAGTATCTCGAATAACAGTCAGCTGAACCAAAGTGACAGAACCACATAAACTGTGAAGGGACGCAGAGGCAAGAGAGGGATTAAGAGAGAGAGAGACACACACGGATGGAGATCAAAAGATAAAGAAAGGAGGAGATCGAGTGGTTCTGATGCCATTAACCCAGAAGAGCTCAACTATACACACACTAACAACAAACCAAAGCTCCCCTTATCTTCCTCCTGGTCAAAGGGCTCATTTGGCTCCACTGACTATAAACAACACTCTAAACAAACAAAATAAACACTAGAATAAAGTGCTCCCTCTTCTCCCTCCTCTTCCAATCTTCCCAGCTCTCCTCCGTGTCCCTGTCATATGCGCTCAACTCCAATTTAATGTCCTGCAAATGAAGCGGATTTATTAATGTGTAATTAAGTAATAATCATCACTACATAATGCATGAGAGACTCAAGGGGCTAAGAGCTGAGAGAGACAGAGAGAGAAAAGACAGGATAGCGAGGCTGCTGGAGCAGACAGAGAAGGAGATTTCTGCTGTCTCGCCTCACTAAAGACACACATTAAAAACGGATTAATCCAGTGAAATATTATTTTGATAAGAGGGAAGCCATGCACGCTCATTGCTGCCTCCTGCTCACCCCTCCTTTTTCTCTCACCCCATCAGCGAGTTTCATGGCCCATCATCACGCTATTAGTCCATGTTCAATTAACACACTGCAATTAGTTAAGTCTGCCTACTGCTAACACGGCCTAATCACTATAAAGGCTAGATTGGTCAAGGAAATCCATCAGAGGAACTTTGAGTAGCAGCAGTTTGAAGACTAGTATTCACATTTGTTAGCTGCTTTGCTTAGACTTGAGTGACGTTGCCGGATTAGACGGATAGATATCAAATAGCCTTATTAAATAATTATATTGTACATTGCTTAAAATTTTAACTGCATTTATATTGTCATTTGTACACTGCATTGCAATATCTGTAATTTGTTGAAGTTAATTGGTGCCGGCACCATATTGGATTTGCAACCTTTAGACTGAATAAAACATAGAAACATTATTTTACATTAAAGATAACAACAAACAGATGAGATTTAGAGAAAATTGCCTAACATATTGCAATTTTATTTTCTATTGATGTAACTTTTTTAAGTTCACATGGAAGTTAAGGAAAGGACAGTTAAGTGCTGTCCAAGTTCTAAATATCTGAAAAAACATAACTCTCCCATATATACAGAAGTGCTTGGTTTTTTATTGGGGGTGGCTAAAAGAAATAAATGCCACCTGACCAGAGGTGACTTTGTACCATTATGAATATCCTTATTTTGACTAAGTCATGTGGCAATAAAAAATAAATATATCACCAACGAGCTATGAATTCCATTTATAGAAAATATTTTTCTTTCCATGCAAGGGCCACTCTCAGTGAATGAAAATCTAAGGCAGAAGATACATGAGGTGGGACGTACTCCTTTGTTGTTGGTTTGGCATGCCTGGCAGTCCGTAAGCCTGCCAGCCAGTCAGAGTTGGGTGAGCAGGTGAAAGACAGAAGAACATGAAAATACATATAATCCCCCGGCGATACTCACTTCATCCTGGACTCCATCACTCCCTCCCCCTTGCCCACTCACATGCTGTGTGCCACTGTGCTGCCCCCAAACACCTCTCCTCACTCTCCCCTTTACCCTTCGCACCTTTTTCCTCCTCCAACTCTAACTCTCTCTCCTCCATCCCTCTCTCCATCTTCCCCTAATGCCAAGTCTTGCCAAGCTGTCAGTTGGGCAAGGTGTGGTGAGGTGATAGCAGCATACATGTACACACACAGATGCATGAGTACACATAGACAAAACACATGATGCTTATGCAAGTTCAGCTACAAGGGCTGGGTTACCTTTGCTGCGCACAAACACACACACACACACACACACAGTAGAGGTTGTCCGCCTCGGCTTTGCTTCGCTCTGCTTCGCTTGGCTGCCTAACTAAAGCTAAGCTCTGGTTATCCAGGCTGCTGAGACCAGGCTGCCTTAGTGACACACACACACACCATGCATGTTTATGCTGAATGTAAACTCAGCTGCAAGAATACAGACTTTGCAAGCATAAGCACGCACCAACACAAATACACAATGACAGGGCCAATGGCAGAGCAGCACTGGACAAATTCACTGGTGCACATTAGCTGATTTGTTCACTTAAAAACTGCACCAAGCAATAAACACACTACAGCAGGGGGCAATAACAAGCTAATACTAATTACATGGAAAACAAATATTCACACTGGAATACTGATGGACATTTCAATAATCAGTTTACAGAAAAATAAATTCTATAATAAATGCTTGGTTATAGAGTCAAGATATAGATATAGAGTCAAACTACTATGTCTACAAAACAGATGTTTCCATTTCAGTGTGTGTGCATTCCTCAACATATTTACAGTTCATCCGAGTGTAGATGGTGAGACTGCCTTGCAAGCATTATGAGCGACCCAACGTAAGACATTATAAGCCACCATTTACATAATATTAAAATTGTAGTTCTTTCCATATAATACTTTATAAATGACAAATAAAATTGATAGCTAGAGTAGTTATAATTTAGGAATCTCTTTTAGTGTAACCTCAACTTTCATTTTATGAGATACAGAATCCATTGATGGCAACGGTCATTATTCTTTTGACACCAAGTCAAATTTAATTATAGATATAAAGATGGGCTGTATGTGTCAACTGAAAGTGAGACCAGCTTCACAGTAGATTCCTGAGGGGGAGAGTTAAATCTGTAGGCCACCATATCACGCAGAAATCACATCCCCTTCTTTACGACAACACTGTTGTTCGGTCCACTGTGTATTGGACTGAACTAAAAAAAACGCTATTTAGAATTTGCCAGGTTTCCTGCACATATAGCCCACTTACAGACAAACATATTCCCGTAATAACACATAGTACTACTACTGACAAAATGAATCTGACCACATCAGAGGTGAAGGACACAAAACTTAAGAACTTGTAGAAGAGGCTGAAAACCTCTGATGAAGCTTATGTAGCTAATCAAACCATCAATCCAGTTTAAATCACTGTCAGAAACCTGGTCATCTCCCAGACTGTGACAAACAAGGAAAGCATACATGGTGGAGGCAATGGGGGAGGGGGGTGGCGACCACATGGTCAGCCAGTCCCATTGCCCATCTGGGTCCCATAAAGAAAACATGGAGGCCAGGGCCACCACATGCCCTCATGTATGATGCCCACTCACCCATGCGCTGCAACGAATAATATTCTATGACACTGAGAGAAATTGAATCTTGCTTAAATAAAAATATTTCTCATTTTTAATATTTTGAGATAGTATTTAGGCCATATAAGGTCTTATGTATACTTAAAATTAAATTAATCTGTCATTTCCAGTAGTGTATGTCCCCTCATCTTGGATGACTTACTTTTATTTGGAAAAGTAAATCTTCATGGGGGCAGTTTTTAGGAAAATATTCATGTGTAATTTAAAAGATCAGATCATATGCATGTGTGTACAGCTGTGTACCATGACTGTCTTCCTTAACGTCTAGCATGTAAAATTTGCTGAAAAGAAAAGATTTCAAAAACACAATTTATCATTATTGTAAAAAATAACAAAGAAATACAAACTGTGACATTTAAGTGGCTTGATTTGGGATCACACAGATTCACTACACTAGAGCAGCAGTGGGCTCTTTGGAACAAGTGCAATAGGCTACTTTACAACATGGGAATAATCCACATTTAATGGCCCCATTAACCAAGTGAATTACAACAAGTTGATCCAAAGGCATAACCCAGTCTGTCAGAAAAACGATACACCTGTGTATCATCTTTCATGTTCTGACAGTGTGGCAGCTAAGTGAAAACAATTACCCTTCTGAACCAAAGAAAAGACAAATGACTCTGAAGCTCTTTGGAATGTCATTGCTGACCAGGTTGTTCCCAATTGAAACAATTAGTAGAAAGTAGCCTGCTATTAAACTTCATTTTACATGTTAGGCTATTTTAAGTGTCGTGGCGACAAACACTCAGTCAACAGCGAGCAAGCACACTAATCGTTAAGGTAAGAATAAATGTGCTTCTTTTGTCAAACTATACATTGACTTCCTGCAACCCTTTGGGAGAAAATAAAACTGAATTAGCTAACGCAAGCCACCAGAGTTGAGCATGAAATGTGTTTACACACTCCTGAGTGAAGCGTCTCTTCACAAGAGCTACAGAAATGATTGGTTTCTTACCTTTTACCGAGCGTGGTTTGGCCTGTTTTCGCCTCGACATGTCTGGTCTCGAACTGTTCCTAATTTTTTTTTATTCTCTAATTGTTTTTGCTCCGTTCCGCGTTTTCAGCTAACCATACAGGCAGACACCGTTAGGTTATCTTTCCTCCTCCTCCTCCTCCACCACTTCGCCGCTGCTTCTTCGCCTGTTGCAATGCGGCAGCTTCAGTCTCTGTGTGAGGGAAGCGACCGTCGTTAGTCCAACGTCCACCAACCAAACACCGGGAGAGAGGCGGCTCTGAGGCTCCTCTGATACCTTTTCTGCTTCAGCCGTCACCGGGACTCGCGCAACCTGTAGAATAAACGGGAACAACTTCCGCGGAAATTCACTTCTTCTTCGTTACAGCGAGCCGACCGAGCTTTCCCACTGCTCGTCTTCTCCCCGGCACGCGTTTTGCTTTCTCCTGTGCAGTCCGGCAGCTCGTGCCGCCTCGACTTCTTCCAGCTCGTGCTGACCGCGGCGCGAGTTGCCAGCCACGCGCGTGGCAAACACCTGAGTGGGTCCCGCGCTCTGTTGAGGAGAAGTGACAGCGGCACCGTCCGAGAGCGAGGCGGCGGTACCACCGCTGTACGTGACGGTCCAGGTGAAGAGAGGAGACGGAGAGTGTTTAGGGGAAATTGCTCAAAACGAAACGTGGTTTCTTCCTTCGAGTCTTCGTCTTTTTTAGTTTATCAAAACTATTTCCAGTTTGTTTTTGTTTTCTTTCCCCTCCAGGTGAGCGGCACCGACTCGAAACGACCAGCTTCCCGTGTTCCGTCCCGTTATTCTACACTAGGCAGTGGTGGTGGTGGTCTTGTGGCATGGACATTGCGCTCTTCCCCTGCATCTCCACCCCGAGGGGAATACTGCTTTTACTACCCACGCTTTCTTATTGTTAATATTTCCCAGTGTCCTACCGCCGGTATTAATAGCAGCCTAATATTTCTACCAGTCTAACCCTTCGCTAGCCTCTGTCTCCCTGCTTTTTCTTTGTCCTGACTCTGGCTACCAGTCTCCCTCCTCCTCTGCCTGCCTCTGCTGGCGGGGCTGCGGCGCAGACACACATAATAAAGCCAAGGCAGGCAGTGCTTGGCTGGAAATGTAGCCGCGTCCCAGCAGGGGGATGTGAGAGAAGGGTCCCGGCGGGGGAGCGCTCTGATCCCGCAGGGAGCAGCTCGGCACAGCCCGGGTTGGTTGAGACAGAGAGGCAGGCTGGGTTGATGGAGAGAGAGAGGGGAACAGGGGGACAGTTAGGCAACAGCGCCCAGCTGTGGCCAACTAACACAACTACAGCAGGGACTGTGAGAATACAGAGGTTGGAGACAGAGGGAAAATGTGGAGTTGGAATAAAGCGGTTTGTGGAGGAGTCTCTAAAGGTAGAGTGCTTATGTCGATAAAACAAAATTACTATTGGTATCAGTTGATCAGTCCATGTTATGAATGAATGAGGATGACACTGGGTGCGTATTTTTTTTAACTAGGCCAACAGCCAGTGTCACTGCACATCCTTCCCATGCAGTTTTGAGACAGTGTGGCTTCGGAAAGCCCTCAGACTGTTTCACTTTCTGTATACTTCTCTGTGTTGTAGATGTGCTGTTAAAAAACCTACTTTAAGTTTGGTAAACTCTTAGAGCATGATAAGGAAGGATAATTTGCCCAATGAGACCAAAACTGAACTCTTTGGGGAGAAGCCCCAGCACTTTGTCTGGTGAGGGTTAATAACATTCTTACAGTGAAGCATGATTGTGTCAGCATCATGCTATGGGAATTTATCTTAGTGGCAGTGACAGTGATCAGAGTTGAGGATGGGTGGATGCAGCAAAGTACACCTCCGTCTGTTATAGCTGACATCCATTATGGAAAATACCTCTAACCCACTCTATCTGACAGTGGAGGCTCTGTGCAGCTCATTCAGTGGCAGACTGATACATCCTCAGTGTAGGAAGGAGCGGTACCGCAGGTCTTTCATTCCCACTGCTGTAAGGCTGTACAACTCAGTAGTTCAGCTGAATATTTCTGGTCATCCTTGATTACTGTAAATTCCCTTTTTGGTTTTGGTTTTGTTTCTTTGTTTTAGTTTTAAAACAAACAACACTGTATTCCATTTTTCAATTTTTGTGAATACTTGAAAAACTTTGCTTTTTGCACTGTACACCATCCCTGTGAGCTGCATAACAAGTGAATTTCACTGCTTTGGGATGAGTTTGAGCTTATCGTATCTTTTTCAGTGTTTTGGTAACAGAGTATAATGTAAGACTGACTAATAAAATATGAATCTGTTTTGATTTCTCCTGAGCTTCAAAAAATGCAGCGTCCCGCTACAATCTCATGCAGACATGTTCCAATTCAATGTTTTGAAAGTGAATCCATTTTTTAAATCTAGTATTTGTGTACCGTAAAAATAGTATATTATTAGTTCTATAATAGTAGTTCTAAGCTTGCTGGAAAAAAAGACATGGATTCAAGATATCTTCAGTGGACTTGTACGCAGTTTACAAATTGTCAAACATTTCTAATTTTGAAATTCTCTCAGTTTTATGAGCATCTATCATTTCTGTCTGAGCGAATCCACTCCGTACATAATGATTATTTTCCAGACTTCAGACTGAGGCCACAAGAAACGTCTGTTTCTATCTGTTCTTGAGCATGCAGGAACCCAGACCATAGATTATGTTGAGGTAGCATCAGTGGCTTAAAATCTGCAGAGCCAATTCCTTAACAAATGCCTCTGTTTCCTCTATTGCCCGTTTTGCTTTGTATATGTCCATTCACGAAGAAACCTTTTTTTCCTTGGTGGGCACTTTCTTTCACTTTAAAAATAAACTATTTGACTATCTGTATAAACATAATTTAATTAGCTACACAAGTGTGTGTCCATAAGTGTGTATGTGTGTGCATTTGTGTGTATTGTTCAAAGCTCCTTTATTTCCAGTAAAGAAAAGAGGGAAACGTCTGTGGACAATATAAAGGAGACAAAGAGGGGAAAAAATGAAAATCACTGGGTGCTTTGTTCTTCACTCTCTGCTCCAACTGAGCGCTCTCTGACCACAGCTGAGCTTTTACATGCCCCCCCATACACGCACACATTCTCTCTTTGCTGTCTCTCTCTGACTTTCTCCTCTCTCTCTGTCTCTCTGTCTCTGGTTGTCATGGATAACTGGGTAACTTGGATCTCCCTGTGCTGACCAGCAGGACCACTGCCCCCCCAACTCACCCCATTCTCCCATGGAGAGACAGAGCAGCCTTTAAGATTGACCCCCCCTACTAGGTTTTGGGAAGTCAGGGGGCTCTTGTCTCTATGCCCTTCCCTTGTCCACCCTGCCTCACCCTCCAAGCTTCACCTCTCCCTCCCTGTGAAATGAGTGCACGCCAGGAGCCCAGTAAGTGTGTGTGTGTGTGTGTGCATAGCTTCCTCAGCATGATTGTTGCTGGCATGGAGGGGCAAAAGCCCTCACTCAGTGGTTGGTCCCCCCCCTACCCCTGTCCCCCCTCCCAGTTTCTGCCGGTAAGTACAAAGGGTGGGAAAAAAGCCCATATTACAAGCTCCTTAAGGGTCAAGGACAGGCCCCAATCTGAATAGCTTCTAAGAATCGTATTGTTGAATCACATAGCTTGCGATTACACCCTCTGTCATCTCTGTGTGGATTTGGCTTTTTTATACACACAACAAGAGAACATTAAGTAGCAGTCACTGAATAAGTCGGCCAGTAGACATGCAGTGGGAATTGATACAGACAGGACATCAATGGAATAAACAGGGGCAGATGTAGAATTACAGCCCCCAAAAATGGGGATTTGGCTTAAAGATTTCATACCTCGACAGCAGTCACTTTTACAGTGATGTGGAATGTGAGAGCACAGAGATTAGGATAAAGAGGTGCCTGAAGTGTGTGTGTGTGTGTGCACATGTGTGCGTGTATGTCTTTTCATAAATACAGCATAAATACTGCAAATGTATCTGTAGTGAGACCTCATTGGCAGTGACTCAAACCTGTCCACAACTGCTGTTCTATGTGAACAGAAAAACTGCAAACTTGACACAGCTTTTTTCCAGTCCACAAAGGATAAGTGTTTGATATTAAAAGGCAGATTTTAGTGGCGGTGGTTTTGATTGGGTGATGCAGTATACACTGGAGCTGAGCCTTAACTGAACATGATTTTCTAAGTGCTCAGAGACACTTTCTGTAGTTGTTACCACAATGGCTGGAAGAAAGGCCCAGTGTCAGTTGATCTCCTTTGCTCTTTTTTGTCAAACTGTGTCAAATGAGACACATAGTATAAAAAAGAAAATCCAGCTGTCTTTCTGACGCAAACATGAAGATCACACTGTTCATGAATTGAATGTAAACCAAATTGTAACTATCGTCCTTATTACTGTTTACATCTATAAAAGGGCATTGTCACATCAATTTGAGTTCTCATGTGTGAAACTGACATTTTTATTGTATTATTCAGTTGCCAGTCAAGCTATCGACTCTCATGGCAAATGGGGTGATTCAGTAATTGTTGTGCTTTTGTCAATTTGTGCATTTACACTTGTTTTTACAATTATTCTATAATAACAATAAAACCATTTAATTTTTCTTTTCTTTCCAAATAGTAGTAATGCTAGTATTTTTATGTTTCTTGGTCAATTAGGATTCTTGAGGGCTATAACTCTCCTTCCTAACTGTGAAGGCAGTCATTTCTAATTTACCTGTGTTTGCACAGGTACAATTGTTTTAACATTCCTATTTGCAGAGGCTAAACATTCTACTTATATCTTGAACCAAAAAGCAAAAAAGTCAGAAGAATGGGAATCAGATTTGGCTGAGCGACGTTTGTAAAACATATAAGTAAAGCAGGAGTCAGGGTGGACTTAAATGCCCAAATACTGCAGCTGCTTTTAATGACTGGGACAAACTCTTTCACTTTTGATCTTTTATATTTCCAAAAAAGGAATAGACATTGGAATGTATATTTTATTTGGTAAAAAAAGGGTGGGAGGGGTGCAAATGTTTTTTTGACCAGCGAAAAATCTTAATCAAGCGTTTTTCATTCAGCAGTTCTGTTTTTTTAAAATTCCCCATACATTCAAGGCCTTTTGCAATAAGACGTGGCACAAGTATTTTAAACTGCACGGTGATGAGGACCCATTAAGTCCACAGTAATGACACAAGTACAAAAGGTGAGATCAACACAGCACAGGGTCTGAGCATCCTTAGCGAAAATTAGACTCATTAGAAGCAAAGTCTGCTGAATACAGCGTCAGGGTCACACACTGTTGAGATCTGACTGTGGAGACATCACATCAGTTTGATACTGCAGAATAACTGCATCTATTTCATGCATTCACTCTACTTTTTCACACACACACACACACACACACAGACAGACAGTCTCTCTTGTACCACTATGTGCATCTCCCAGGTATCAAAGCCTGAACTTCCTGAGGTGAAGAGGTAGCACAATGTATTCTCCACACCCTCACAAAGCGGGTCCACTGTGCTGCCTGCTTGTCTGTCACTAGCGTATAGAGTTCATGTGATATTTATGTAGCCTAAAGCACACTCTCTCCCTATCTTCCTTTTTCATTCTCTTCCTCCGTGACTCCCCATCTCTCTTTCTTTCTCTTTCTCTTTCTGTCTTCTGCTGTGTTGAACTCTCGCCAGCTCCACTAGGTCTCCCCTCTGCAGACAACAGTGTTCCATCTCGTTGCTTTTGCCCTAGATATTGACTATTTTTACATGGAATAATTAGACACATAACTGATTTAAATACTGCAGAGCCTTATTCTTTTGTCTGCACTTAATATTGCCTTAGTGCACCATGGTAAAATGGGTGCGTGAGCATGTATGCATTAGCTGTGTGTAATTGCTATATGTATGCAGGTATAGTTTAGTAGTTGTGTAAGTGCACTGTGTATTTACAAGATGTGTTTATGTTCAGTATTTTTTGTAAAACTAATGTGAATGTCAATTTTAATTTAGCAGAATTGTGGATGCATAGTGTATTCACATTTCACAAATGTGTATGTTTTCTCACAAGGGGTAGCGTGTGTGTGTTTGGGTGGGTGTGTAGGATGCATTCATTATCTAAACTAAAGGTGAAAACAAGGAAGAACCACTAGCCTGCAGTTATGTATTAATAACTATTTAGCATTAAAAAATAGGAAAGAAATCAACGTTATTTTTAAAATTAGTTTTGGGTCTTATTTAAGCCTACCTGGTCATCACATATAAACTGCAAGTCTTTGCTGAGATTTGTGTGTGTCTTTGCTGAGGTGTGTGTGTTTGATAGTGTGTGTGTGTGTGTGTGTGTGTTAGAGCAGTAGTAGAGCATCCCATCTGCAGCAACATCATCTCAACATCAATATCTCTGAAACAACAAAACATGGTACTAATCATGATGATGATGATGATGATCATGCTTGTGATAATTAGGAGTTTGCTGGGGAACACATTAATTTAAATGGCAATTATTTAGTCTTTGAATTTATTGTTGGGATAATAATGATGAGGGGTAGATGAACATCGATGATTATGTTAGATTTCATACATATAAATGATTTCAAAATACAGTTTTTGAAATGGCATCTCTTACATGTTCTATCCAGTTGCCATTCTCTACAAGACATAAGGTATGAATTGATATGAGAATTGCTTTCAGTTATTACAGCAATAACCCAGTATAAGGAGAAGGTGTGTTTTATAGACTTTTTTCCAAGGGCTTCACCTCTCAAACTACATACAGACCACCCTAACCTTTTGACTTGTGCAGCTTGTTGGCTCTTTTTAGTTAAGAGCCCAACACAGTGAAATCTATAAATGCACGTAACTGTTTCTGGAGTTCATTAGACAATATCTACATTTTGTGCTTGTTTTTAAAAAAAGAGCAAGAAATGGTGTGTGTATAAATTATGTGTGTATTCCTTTGTGTCTGCCTGTATGTGTGTGTCTCAATCTTTCAGGGCCCTGCCTACCTCAGTCATAAGGGGTTTTTAAAAAGGAACAGTGGCAATGTGACAGCACCACAGCATAAACCAAATTGACTTTCTTTCACTCTCTTTCTTTCTCAGAATTCTCCGTTCTCATTGAGCGCTCGGCTTCTAACAATGCCACATTTCCCCTGTCGATCTCTCTCTGCAGGGAAACCACCCCCTTCATCCTAATTTCCCTCCACCTAAAAAGAAAAGAGTGTCATTAGTGCCAGGCCACTTTTTGTTTTCATACTCTCAGAAGTAAGAGGAAGTGTTATCTGTGGCGGACAAACTTAACCCAATTAAGATCTGGTGGGGCGTAGGGCCTTGGCTTGGGACACAGCTGGGGCTGCCAGCTTGCCAACCAGGCACACAGCCAGCCAGTCAGCCAGACAACCAGCCACACAGACAGGCAAGTAGCCAGTCGTTTTCTCATGTCAGCCAGCAGCCAGTCAAACAGACAGCCAGCCGGGAAACCTACCAGCTCCCTACTCAGTACAACAGCCTGGCAAACTGATATATAACCAGCCACTAAATCAGCCTGTTTAAAGGTAAGCCAGGCATTTTGTCAGACAGACAGCCTCTTTGTTTTTTGTATGTATACATACGGTATTTGTGGGTATTTATTGTGAGACAGCAAGGGTCAAAGTATGAAAATGTACTTGTGTTGAACTTGTGTTGTTTTCCTCTACCATAGATCAGCAAACAAACACCGTTCAGGTTAACAGAGATATAAATTCTTTAAGAGTGATGATGGTAATTGCTAAATCCACAAGATACCTTGTAATTCACTTTTAAAAATGAGAACTCCATTTCTTGGCATGCTTTCAGAATGAAAATATATATATTTGAATATGTGAGGTACATTAGAGAAATGAACAGGTCTACAATGTTTTCACAGTGACAGTTGTTCTAGCAATTGCAAAGTAGAAATAAAGTGTTAACAAAATCTACCAGAAGCCAGCGCTAAAAACGTTGGATGATGTCACATTGTGTTTTGGCAAAAAAATGAGCCAGGTTCAGTGTTTTTGCCAGACATTATTGCATTTTGTCTTCTGTATTGCCACCACTGCTGCATCACCAAAGTGCCACAGTGGCCTCCTATATTACAAGATTGGATTTTATGACTGGATACGTCCCTTTTTATTATGTCCCTTTTTACAACAATCACGAGGCATCATGAAGTGAACATTAGAAATACAGAATTCCTATTACAAAGAAATCTGCCATTAATGTGCACCTGCATGCATTTGATTGGCTACAGCAGTGCATTAGTGAATTACAAGCACAGGGTCATCCAGATAATAAAATTAAACATTGCTCAACTTTTAATTTTGTCCTGCAAGAAATCTCTGGGACTTCCCCCACAAGACTGGGGTGAATCAAACACACCATATACATAAATATTAATAAATGTATATATTAAAATAAGTCAAATATTCCAGCTTTAATAAAACATATTTTTATTAAAAGGTTTTACACATGTGCTCTTCAGAGTGTTCTTTATTTATGTTTCTGCACCTCTGATAGCTTTAAATGGTAACACATTTATTGAAATCCAGCATCCCAGGGTGGAAACGAGGCTCAAAAGGCTAAAGTGAATTTTATTTGCTATCTGCAAAGCATTTGAGAATTGTGTGTGTGCGTGTGTGTTTGTGTAATGCAATAGATGCGATGTAATGGTGTCATGTCTCAAAAACAGAATTTGCAATCAACCAAAGGACAAAAGACCCCTTGTTATATGCAAATTTGGACTGAGACTGAGACATCATCACCCAAAGCATGAGACTGTACACACATGGCACACACACACATATATATACACACACACACAGCAGCAGATTTCAAAATCATCAAACCTTCTTCCCCTGGTGCCACACCTCACACTGGCACACACGCAAACACCCTCACCCCATGATCTGTACACAAGTGCCAGATACACACTCCAACAGCCAAACATGTTGATAATTAGAGCCTTGTTATTGGAAGGTGTTATCACAACAATTAACACCCTAATGTGTGTGTGTGTGTGTGTGTTTGTGTGTGCAATGGCAGCAACGGGAGGGAAGGTTCTGGTTGTCATTTATGTGCGTGTGTGCGTGTGTGTGCAAGCCTTCACGTGATGCCGGCTGGTGAGGAAGCGTGCGTGCATTCCATCAATTCTGCCCGACAAATGCGCTCTCACAGACATTCACACACACACAGCGAGGGTCCGATGTAACAATGAAACAGTTTCCCATTTGATGAAGTTCCTGTGAATTCTGACACAACAACAGCAGGAATAGTTGGAGTGATAGGCTCTGATTGATATCCAGTGGGGAGCATAGGAAGGAGAGGGGTGTGGTGGGGGATAGGGGAAGATGAGAAGGTAAAAAGAGGGAGAATGACAGGTGAGTCGGAGACAAAAGGGGAGAAGTCAAAGGTGTGGCTGGACTGTGTGGAAAATAATATTCAACTGTTTTATTTTTAATCATGAATCTAAACTCTCTAACTCTTTTTATTACAGTTTTTGCTGAAGTGACTCGAGCCTCACAACAGAGACAAGACAAATAGATGGAGGACAAGTAGATGGAGGCGCGTGAACTATATATATATATATACATATATATATATATATAGAGAGAGAGAGAGAGAGAGAGAGAAAATAATAAAATGCATTTTCACTAGACTTCACTTAGTTGTTGGTGCAGGGTTTTCAGTTTTGGTTAATCTAAAATAGTTAATCTTTTAATAGACATCTATTCTTGTCCCACACACGGGCAGCTGATGCATCACATTGACTTTTGTATTGTATTGCACATTGCCAGCGTTTATTTTCATTTAATTTATGTTCTTTGAGATTTGTTTTTGCATACCTGTCGTTTGCGTTTATGTCCTTTTAGAACCAGTACACAGGTGTGTTTCTTTCTAAACTATGTCCAGTCAGTCAATTTGACACAAATTGACTGTAGACACATCTGGACTCATTTCAAAGCAAATGAAAGCAAACGTGAAGCACCTGACTCACATCAAACGCTCTAGATACCTTTTTAAATAAGGAATTTCAGTTTTTTAAATGTAATAAATTTGCAAAAGATTAAAAAATGTTCTCTCTTTGTCATTGTTGTTGCTGGTAGATTGTTGGGCAAAATGGCTGATGGATTTCAAATTATATTTACAACACAGTAAAGTGTGTATGGTCTTTCCAAAACAGCTGTATATAGTGGAAACCCTTGTCCCCTGCCAGATCGTCCCCATTCATCTGTTTCTGTATGAACCCAGAGCCAGGACCTTGCCAGCCTCATTGATTACTGTTCTACCTGCATGTTTGGCAGTTCACCCAGCCACCTGTTTACCCACTTCCCTAGACCTTACTTGTGTTTGTAATTTTCAAGTCTGATGAATTCAGGCCACAATCTTTTTGTCGATTGCCTAGTTTTGCTAGCAGGTGTAATGTAAGCTAATTTTTGCATCATTAAAGTCACCATTTACCTGCTTTTGTCAGCATGTAGTTCTTTTCTTTCTCACTGGTATTTCAAACATTCAGGCATGACAGTTGTAGTTTTAAATCCACAACAGTGTACATTTAACAGTGCATGCAGAAAGTATTCACTGTGCTTAACTTTTTCCATATTTTGTTATGTTATAGCCTCATTCCAAAAGTGATCCAATTTATTATTAATTCTTCAAAATTCTACAAACAATACCCCATAATGATAACGTTAAATTAGTTTGTTTGAAATCTTTTTAAATGTTTAAAAAATAAAAAATTAAACAAATCACATGTAGTGTTTCATAGCCTTTGCCATGTCACAAAGTCCAAGGATATGTCTGGACAGACAGACCTGAGGAAGGGTACAGAAAAATTTCTGCCGTATTGAAGGTCCCAATCAGCACAGTGGCCTCCATCATCTGTAAATGAACGAAGTTTGGAACCACCAGAGACATCCTTAATAAAACCCTGTTCCAGAGCGCTCTGGACCTCAGACTGGGGCGACGGTTAATCATTCAACAGGATAACAACCCAAAGCACGCCAAGATAACAAAGGAGTGGTTACAGGACAACTCTGTGAATGTCTTTGAGTGGCCCATCCAGAGCCCAGACTTGAACCTGATTGAACATCTCTGGAGGATTCTGAAAATGGCTGTGCACCGTCGATCCCCATTCAGCCTGATGGAGCTTGAGAGGTACTGCAAAGAAGAATAGGAGAAACTGCCCAAAAATAGGTGGGCCAAGCTTGTAGCATCATTCTTAAAAAGACTTGAGGCCGTGATTGGTGATAAAGCTGCTTCAACAGAATATTAAGCAAAGGCAGTGAATACTTATGTACAATTCTTTTATTATTTAATAAATTTGTAATGATTTCAAACAAACTTTGTCATTAGGGGGTATTGTTTGTAGAATTTTGAGGAAAATAATTAATTTAATCCATTTTAAAATAAGGCTGTAAAATAAAATGTGGAAAAAGTTAAGAGTTGGGAATACTTTCTGGATGCACTGTATTTTTGCACTACAAAAAAATCATAAAGAAACCTGATTGAAGAGAACATATGTTAGATATTATTTATCCATCCATTGACTATGTGTAATTACTTATCCTGTTCAGGGTCAAGGGGGGCTGGAGCCTATCCCAGCTGTCATTGGGTGAGAGGCAGGGTACATCCTGCACCAGTTGCTGTTTTTTTTCATAATTGTTGGTGGGTAATCCAACCAAAACAAGACAAAAGTGGAAAATTGCCCGCATTTCCAGCTGGAATCTGGTAATTTTGTAGTGATTTAGAAATTTCAGAAAAATCTGTTTTTAATTAACATTAATGCATCTTCAGTCACCTGAGGACAAATCAGCAGTACTGTTCTGAGTTCAGTGAAGTATTGGTATTATGTCATATTTAGTGTACTGTTGCTGGTTATATTGCATTGAACTAACATCCAGACAAAGACAACCTGAACAAAAATCAGAGCTGGTATATTTCACATACAAATGCTGATTATTATAACACAGAATATGGAGAGCCCTGAAAAAGGGTGGAAAGTAATAATTACGGAACATTATTGCCTGCTGCATTAGGTAGATATACATATGTCCTTTATAAAACATACATCAGTGTTTTGCAAATGAAATAATTTTAGAAATTCATTAATGTCTTTAAAAAGACATTGCTATAAAAGCAAGAAAATATGATGTACCCAACGTATTAATTTATTTGATACTTGAACACCAGCAGTTTACTGCCCTTTTTTTTTTAATTTTACACACAAACAAGTTTCACACGCACATGGTGTCCAATCAAAGTGTGTGTGTAGGCTGGTGTAATGAGGTGGAGACAGTTGTCCATTACTTCCTGAGTTTATGGCCCCTTCGCAGCAGTGCACCCACAGCTGGAGGAGAGGAGGAGGCACCAACATTTCTAATACCAGGCACACTCAGACATATTCAAACTCGAAACTCTAATGCAACGCCAATATTAAAAAAATAAGATTTTTAATCGCATTTATACAGAAAGCACCAAAAAGTAAAAACAATTTAAACTCTAAGACAGGAAAAATACCTTACCTGGAGAGAAATGTACAGGAAAATGTTTTCTTTAATAGATTTTTAATGTTTGAGTGAGAATGAGTTTCATGCAGTGTTCTATATAGATTTATGCTGATTTTGTTAACTTCAGTTCTTCAAGGAGCTTGTGGGATTATAGTGCTAATAGCCTTATCCCAAAAGTAAAATGTGACCTCTGAAAAGTTTAGAGTACTGTGTGGAAGTCAAGTACTCAGACTCATACAGAAAAAGGTGGTCAATGTTGCTGTAAATAGAAGAACAAAGCAAATACTCTAAACTAATCCATATTTTATTCACAATAAAACATAAACAACACCAAAAAAGTGTGGAACAATTTGAGAAAAATGTTCCTCTGCATAAAATTGCAAAGACTTTGACGATTCAGAGAATCAGGAGACATCTCTGCGCCAAGGGACAAGGCCAAAGGTCAAAAGTGGATGCATGTGATCTTTGGGCCCTCAGGCAGCAATGCAATAAAACAGGCCTGATTCTCTACTGGACATCACTGCATGGGCTCAGGAACACTTCCAGAAATCACTGTCTGTGAACATGGTTACCGTGCAATCCACAAATTTAAAGTTAAAGCTGTATCATGCAAAGAAGAAGCCATATGTGAGAAAAATCCAGAAATGCTGTCATGTTCTCTGGGCTAAAGTTCATTTAAAATGGTCTGAGGCAAAATGGAAAACTGTTCTGTGGTCAGATTATTCAAAATTTGAAATTCTTTTTGGAAACCATGAACTCCGTGTCCTGTGGACTAAAGAGGAGAGAGACGTCTCTTTCAGCGAGGGCCTTGCGCTGAACTGTACTGCCTGCAGTCCTGACCTTTCACCAATAGAAAATATTCATCACCTCATAAAACAAAAATCCGGCAACAAAGGCCCAGGACTGTTGAGCAGCTAGAATCCTGCATCAGACAAAAATGGGACAACATTCCTCTCCTAAACTCCAGCAACTGGTCTCCTCACTTCCCAGACATTTACAGTTGCTAAAAGAATGTGTTGTGGCAATCAAATTCAAAATGAGCTAATATTTTACATTAAATGGTAAAATGACAGTTTCAACATTTTTTATGTTGTTTCTTGTCTATAGTAAATAAAATATGAGTTGATGAGATTTGCAAATCGTTGCATTGTTTTTATTTACATTTTACACAGTTTCACAACTTCTTTGGAATTGCGGTTGTAATAGTTTTTTTTTTTCAACTATTTGGGTTGAAAAAGACTTAATGAAGCTCATAATGGATATTAATCTTTTTTGTTCCTTCTGTATTTGATCTAAAATACCCAGCTTGTCATTTGGTCTTCGTTTAGTTAGAGGTGTTTTTGACATTGACATAACCTGTCTTCACTGTCTGATGGGTTTTACTTGCAGGAGGTTATGGATAGGTCACTTTTTTTACATTTGATTCTCTCTTCCTTCCTCCACCACTCACTCACATAGACAGGAGGATGAGACTAACAGGACTGTGCATGGAAATTGTTACTTGCAGGAGTTTGGGTGGGTCTCATCCCCACTTTACAGCATATGTAGCACTTTGCATGCAAGTGTTCACACTAAAGATTAAAATCATAAACGGAGGACTTGTGAGTACAAACTTTATTTCCACATTGCCTGTTTATCCTCCGGGGTTGTGTGAAGAGAAAGAGCAGATCGCCATCTAGAGATAGGACAGTGTAGTTCCATTAAAAATAAAAATGAAAGGGTCATTTTGCACACTTCAATTGTTCATTTATTTTGACATGGGACAAATTAACCAATCAATCAGTTAACAAATCTATATGAAATGCCCTATAATGAAAAATACAATATTTTTTTAAATGTTAAAAATGCTTAAAATCTTTCAAGCAGTTTGCATGTCATTCTTAGTTTTTCTTGAGATGAGTCCATTAGTGGCAAATTGAATTTATAGAAAATACAAAGTGCACAACTGTGTGCATAAAAGATCCCCACAACTCACATTATGTCCAGATAAAAGCTAAGCCATGAAATCCAAGCAACCTTCATTAGTTATGGGAAAAATAATAAAGTTTTGAGTGTTCAAATGATCACACTGGTCTCAAAATAATTATAAAATGGTAAGAAAGCATGTGAAAGGGAACCCAACGGTCACTGTAGCAGAGCTCCAAAAGCTCCTGCATCACCTGGATAAGCATGGTGATGGCAACATTATGCTGTGGGGGTGCATCTCAGTGGCAGGGACAGGGGGACTGGCCATATACATAGAAAAACCCTGCTGCTGCCGCAATCTGACAACGTGGTGTTGATCACCTTTTAACAAGAAAATAACCTGTAGTTCAATATACCAGTGGAACACATTATGGGGTTTGTATTTGAACTAGATTCAGAAGAACTTTTATGGATTTTTCACCTTATGATTTGCCAAGTACTAGAGTTCCTGCTAACTGTAACAAACAAATGAGACATTATCCACAAATTGATGTCTTTTTATTTATGGTCAATTCCCATTTTAACAAAAGTAAAACCATTGAAATTTTCTCCAAATCATTAAATGGTTGTAGATATTTTCTTTGAATAGAATTTCCCCTCAGCTGCACATCAAAGAAAATAAATTCACAGCGCAAAGTTGTTGAACATTTACAATATATTTCTTAAAAAAAAAGTACACGATATAAACATTATCTACAAAACAAGAATATTTTGCAGTTTTAAAATGTTTTTTAATAAGAAACTATCACTTTTAGATGCGTAATTTTTAATGGTTCTATCTAATTGTATTAGGCTACCCAAACATTTACTGTCACTTTCATCAGTCTCAATACATTTAGCCATTTTAAGAGGATTTCTCACAGCCACAGTGACACATGTACAAGAAATATAAACTGAACTTAACTGAGGCTGGGTTGCTAGCTTATTCAAATTTTGCTAGTACCACATGAGTTCTGCAAAATAATATAAACCAGAGTATTCTACAGTATGTAGTAATAAACCAAAAGAACTAAAATCAAACATCATACAGCCATAGAAATTATTTTACTGCATTTTTAATGGTGTAAACCTGTAAAAGTTGTCCTTTTACATTTCTCCTCAAGAACAGTAAATAAATATGATTATTAATTATTACATGTAAAACAGATTTTTAAACTGTCCGCTGGCTGACTGCATCAAATTTTAACAGGGAAATTTAATTGCAACAGTTGGTTGCTCGAACAACCTGCTTGGTGTTTTGCTATAGAGCTTTCCTGTAGAGCTGATTTGTATCCAAAGGTTGTATTTATTGGATATTATGCTAAGAAAATCCAATCTATTTATACCTTAATTTTGTATTGGCAAAAGAGCGTACAAATGGATTCATAATCCTTTGTTATCCAAGGATCTTAAGCTGCCTCTTGTGCTTTTATCTATTAACGCAAATGCTTTTTTTTAACCTGCTGGAAAAATATCTTTAAAAAAAATAAAAATAAATAAATCAAGATGTAGTCAGGTCCATGCTTGTACTCCCAACATATATAGTTATGTATTAAATTTTGTTCTTTGGTCCAAGTTTTACTACTCTCACTTGAACTATGCCTGAAAGGTGTTCTGAGTAAATAAACCACTCATGTGTTTATGAGGCCAGATCATTAAAGGTGCCAAACGTTGTGCATGCAAGGTACAAACTCTGAGATTGGATTATTCTACCTAGATCAAAAAAATAAATGTATATATCGATAAAACTAAATTTGAGCTAAGAAAGAAGCTTGAGAAAAAAAAAGCATACTTTCAATTAGTTGTTGAATTCTCTCCTCAAAGAGAAATTTTTAAGCACCATCATGAAACACAATATACAGTAGTTAGGCTACTTGCTATATTATTTATATACAGAAACAGTACAACCTCTTATTACCATCATATTAACACCAATAACTCATACCTTTTCCAGTTCACAAGGAAATCACACCTGTACTTCTCTTTTACTAAAATACAGCTGTGTTCTCTCTTAAAAAAAAGAAGTCTTCAGTATTCTTGACAACAAAGTTGGAAAAACTACTTATTGTAAAGAAACTGATCTCAATGGTTGAAAATGGCTCTTTAAACCTCTTCCTTTTCTTCTTGATTTAAATATGAACCAGCTTGTCCACTTGTGACCCCCAGAATTTTGTGTTTGATGTTTATTCTGTCACTGTCTTACATGAACAGTTTAAGAATACTAGGTGCATTATAAAGAAATAAAAAGAACAATGACAAATCAACCCCGGAAAAGATACTTAAAATGATCAGAATCCTCATGCTATCTTCATCAGTAAGATGATATCTAACAATAGTTACCACTGAAGGTGGTTAATTACTTAAAAAAAAGGAATCCTACACAGGAGCCTAGAATCCTCTCCTCTAGAGTTAGATGATATAGTCAAACACTGCTGGGACTCCTTGCCTGCATGTGTTACAGCGTACGTAGTGTCACTTTTTAGTGTTGGGGGCCACTTGGTCGTGTAAGAGGGGGACCTGATTAGAGAGAGAAAGGAAGGGGAAAAAAGTTACACATCAAGTTTAAATGAAATCTTTTTTCTTTGTTTCAGAACAACCTGAAGCCTTATAAATCTAATACAAGGCCAGAAAATGTATTTTAAGAAATTTTCAGTGAACCTGGAGCAGATAGAAGTGGAGGGCGAGAACTCTTTAGAGAAGGAGGGGCTCCTCTAAGCCCATGTGGGCCCCTAGGGCCTGGGTGGTATGAAGGAGTGTGAGGGAGTAGTGGTCCACGAGATGGGGGGGTTGTGTATGGACTGTGTGAAGACAACAGTGGACCTCGTAAAGGTGGGGCCCCTACTGACAGACCAGGAGGTCGATGCAAGGACAACAGAGGAGGTGGTTTGCATTTGGGATAAGAGCCTAAAAGAGACAGAAGACATATGTGAATAAGTTATTTAGATGGATTTGCCCACAAAACAAAAATTGTGTGTGTGTAATTGCATAAATGTAACTATCAGGGCTGTCAATGTTCCTTTTAATGCCGGCAATGCAAAGTTTTGTTTGCCTAACTGGTACAGGTATCAGCAGTGCAAGCATTTAACTTACAAATGCAATTAAAAATTAAAGCTAAAATTAGAGCATGCGTTGGTGCAAGAGACTCGGAGTAGGACTGTCGACCGATTCTCAGCATTTTATTTGAAGAGCGTACTGAGTGTGATGATGTGAAGTTAGAGTTGTGGTGTTTTCATGCAGTTTCTCCATGGTTTGACTCTGCTCTCTGTCTCTAACAGAGTGAGGGGCTCAGCTCTACTCCCATGCACGGTCGAGCTGTGTATTAAATAACAGCAGGAGGGGAGACAGACCACACCTGAGGTGAAACACTCAGGTCGACAATGTCTATGTTTGTTAACGTGCGCAGTATGAAAAAAAAAAACCCCAGTAAAATTAGTTTGTTAAAACACCTGCTACCTGTCTTCTCCACAATCTGTATGTGTGTTAACCATTGTGACTTTGTTGACTAATGGATAATTGCTTTGTTAAAACAATATCTGCAACAATTTCTCACATAATTTAACAACTGATTAAGGACTATTGCTTATTTGTAGATTTTACATTTAAATAAAGTGAGGTATTGAGACTATCTGTCTCAACTGTTGCAGAAATTATGGTTTATTAGGTTCACCAAGTCAGTACTATCAGTACCGTGTGTCCACTCCTATGTTGATATGAATGTTAATAGTTCAACAATCTCCATTTACAATGAATGTTAATTTGTGATTAATCTGGATTAACTATGAAAAGTAATGTGATAAATGCAGTCTAACCTGGTGATGGCAAGAGAGGTGCAGGTGTAGGTGGCGAGTGATCCACCATAGGTCCCCCACCAGCTGCAGATTGAAGCTGAGGAGGCCCAGGTGGAGTGGGAAGTAGAGGAGGTGGTTTCCCCAGTCCTGGAGGTAACATGTTACCCCTCTCCCCCTCAGTGCTAGAGGCTAGAAAGAAAAAAATATAATTCAGAACCACATTAGCTCTTTATGGTCTAGCCCCGCTGTTCTTAAGTTAACTAATAGTTCTCTGCATACATGACAGAGCACTTCGGACATCTGGTCAATTTCGTTTAGAAGTTCAAAGATCCAAGTGTAAAAGGTAGGGAGATCGTGTGTTTGCTGTTTCTGCTCCAAAACTGTGGAACACCTGACATCTGCCACATTACAGATTTGGCATGTTTTAAAACCAAGCTGAAGACACATTTCTTTAAACTGGCTTTTGATTCTTAATAGTGAGGACATATTTTGTATGTTTTTAAAACAATTAAATCTTTTTTTTTTTATGTAATTTAATTTTCTGTAATGTTATAAATTATTTTAATCATATATTTTTTTAATCATTTATCATGTATTTTATGATTGTTTTTAATCTTACTTTTATGCATTTACGTTTTTGTAATTGCTTGCTTAAATATTGTTTATCTGTTGTAAAGCACTTTGGTCAACTCCTGGTTGTTTTAATAGGGCAATTTAATATAGTTTAAATTTAATTGACTTAGTACAGTCCCCTTTAAAAGTATTGGAATTGCAGGGCACAATTCATTTTGGTACACTATAGATTTTGGGTTTTAAGAATAAAAGTTGATAATATGAGATAAAATTTCAGAATTTTAGTTTTTATTTTCTGATATTTACATCTAGTTATATTAAACAACAGCTTTGGAGTTAAAGTTAATTAAAGTAAATAAAGCTTTAGTAAATATTTGCATTTGTATTTAACTGCATCAAGCCTGAGACTCAAAGACATCACCAAATTGTTGGCTTTCTCAATTAATGTGCTTTTCTAGGGTTTATTGCAGCCTACTCCACTTGTTGTGTGCACCCACCCACACACACTGTCAAAAACATCATCCAGACAAATATATCTTTTAAACCATTCTGTTCCTAACTCATACAATATGTTCCTACCATCTCTCGTGTGTTTAGGTTTTTTAAAGAATCATAATCAGCATTCCAACCTTGTATGTGCTCCTGCCGAGAATGGACATACTCTGAGATGGTTTCAAGCTCTTCAGGGTAGATATGTACGCCCTCAGCCAACAGCATGAGGAGCTGGCGGGTTTCGGAGGGAACGCTGTGCCGCTCTATCTTTTCTCGATCTAAAAAATCATCCAGCAGCTGTGATGCCTGTGCTGCAATGTCTGCAGGTTCCCTTGGTGGGCGCTCTTTGGTCAGTCCACGACTGTACTCTGCTGCAACAAAGTCCATGGCCTGGTCTTTGGGCATGTTGCGATGAACTAGAAAGTGAAATGAGAAACTTTGTGAACAGAGTTAAGCAGAGGAAAATGGTTTTAAGACCAACAACTGTAGATAAAGCAGTAAAATATTCTATTATTCCTACAGAAAAAACTCATCTTAGTTTTGTTTTTATGTTATGTTGGGATCAGCAAGTAGAGCTGATAAATTAGTACCAAGGTAGGTACTGCTTTTGAAAAAATTCTTTTAGGAGTCGTGGCTTTTCGGAGGTGAATGTAGGTGATGAGAAATAAGCTGTTTGTGTAAAGCACCTTTATTGTTTATAGCATGTGTTTGTGAACATCAACTATCTAAAAAAAATAAATAACAATAAATAAAGATTAGATTGTTTTTTTTCCCTTATGTGCATTTAAAGATGTGATTCCGATAAGAAACTATTAGTAAGTTCTAGATTATTTGGGCATGAACAAATTGTACACCTCTCTGTTGAAATAAATTATTGAATAATTGCTTTTGCTTCAAGAGCATACATTAATTGCTTTAATTAAACTTTTATTTTGGTAATGTATAACAGACTAAAAATGTATTTGCATTTTTTGTATTTCTTCTGTGAGTAGCATCATTGTATAACAATTGCTCTGCTATGCACAGTTTTGATATCCAGGCTTCAAATAATGTATATTGTGTATTATGTAGATTTGTTTGGACATGACATGTTAAGAAATATCAGTTCTTTTAGGGCCTGTAAATCATTCATGTTGCTTAATTACTTACGTACATGTATGTCCATATGAAAGTTTCCATTATGAGTATAGAAATGAAAATTTGGGATATTGATGATTTCTGGTGAGTTGCAAAAAGACGTTGGTATAGACTGTGGTAGACTCATTGTCTGACAGTGGGAATTGGACAATAGTAAATACAGTTTGAAATAGTTTTTTTTGGTTTCTTTTTTCCAGAAGTTGGCCATTAGTCCTTATGTATATTTTAAAGTTTAATGACCAACTGTTAGAATGTACAAGCAATCAGATGACCATATTTAGGTCATAACTTAAAGTTCACCTTTGTTTTTTCTTCTAAAAAAGTTTGACTGATCTGAGGAATTGCTTACATACTGTATGGTCTGATCACTTGTGTTTAGTATTATTCGTGACCTGCTGCGTCTACATGTGCTTAGATTGACCAGGATACTACAGTGCAAGTAAACACGTTACCTAATTACACTTGACTTAGGTTGGAGTTTCTGAAAGAAACTTTAGAGCTTCTGAGTCGTTGGTAGCTTCTAATTGATCAGACGGATATGAGAGTAGTACTGATCTCTGTGTTAAAAGAAACCAAACAAAAAGTGTCATTTTTACATAAATACTTGGATATTTTTGGGCTTTTTTAATTATATAATATCATGTAATGTTAAAATGTATACCAAAAGTCAGTTGCCAACAGCGTATCATTATTGTGTATATTGATTATATTGATATAAATATTTATAGATTAGGTGGAGTTGGGGTTAATGTTTTTAAGTGTTTTAACCAAAATTGTTTTTAAAAAGAAATAAGTAAATAAGTGTAAAGTAGAATTCTGGGTTGGTGAAAAATATTTGCATTTTAATGTATAGTGTGCATGCTTTGTGTTTTGGTTTTGACACTAACAATTTCAGTTTTTTGTTTTCAAAATGTTGGTACTTAAAACACTGTAGGTGGTGAGTTGTAACTAAAGTTTGGTTGAGCTTGAATGAGGGGTAGGGACTTACTTTTGAGGGATTCTGAGAATATGATAACAGTGCAGGAGGACAGAGCTATGTTTGTCTGCTCCACCAGAATACATAAGGGGGAGCCCTCTGCTCGGATATCCTGCAGGGCCCGGGTCAGGCCCGACTCCTCCTGAAGATAGAGCATTTCCACTGACAGACCACGCTCCTGCAAGCACTGGCTTAGCGATTTGGGGTAATCCCTTTGAGAGGAAGAGAAACACTTTGTTAACTTGGCATTTCTATATTAAGTGACTCAGTTGGCAAATAGAGAAACCTAAATTAGTGATTTAAAGTGTGCTTTGATCACAAAAATATACCTGCCTTAACTTGAGTGTATGGATTTTTAAGGTAAAGCTTAATGTAGTTGTGACAAGTTTTTGGATGAATGTGTACACTATTGTATTAAGGTTTGGGTACTACAGGTAAAACATATTTGAAAGAGAGACTTAAGACCCTCTCAAACTCTGTCGGAGTGGCAGTGCATCTGAGAACGTCAACCTTTGGGGCTCTCTTCACCACAAGTCAGAGACATGTCCTAAGGTCACTTCTGTATTGTCTTGGCTGTATGCTTTAGGTTCCTGTGCTAAAAAGTTTCATACAAAAACCTCTCTGTACTAGGCTGCTTTATTTTCTCTTAAACTCTGAGTGTTTTCAATAGCTGTGTCTTAATTTGGGGACTGCATCCTTAGAAGACTGCATTTAAAGACCAATTGCATCACACAGTCCTCTTGTGAAGACTACCTTAAAGGTGCCTGCCAAAGGAAGCAAACTTTTCTCTGGCAACCACCTGGCAATGAAGGCTTCAAAGGGTTTTTGCGACTCAACATACCCCATGTTAACTGAATAACAAAATGCAGGGGCTTAAACCATAAAGTTTTCACAAGAAAAGTTAAGTTACAGGAATTTTTGATATTAACTAGGTAGCTCAGATGCAAAATTGCCTGCATCCAAACAGAACAGCTGGTTACGTAAATGGAAAATCATTCTTAGACCACACTGTCTTGTTTTGGTTAAGCTTTCATCGTCTATACAGGCAACATGCCCACAAAAACTGAATGGATTGTGACCTATAAACGATACTTTATTGCCTTTTTTTTAAAAGAACTGCACTACCTCACCTTATTGCTCTTCTTTGTTTGCTCTTATTTTTTTCCTTTTTTATTTTATTTCTATTTTTTGTAAATTCTCATCTTACTTACTGTGTGACAGTCAGAGTGGAGGGCAAAGTAGGAATTTCATTGTACAGGGAAACATGCGTTCTATCTGTGCATATGACAATAAACACTTTGAATCTTTGAATCTTGAATCTTGAATACAGCCCCTGTTTTGAGACACAGCTTTTGTCTGTGCTTCTGTTAAGCAAGAGTTCCTTGGTCTTTGTGGCTTAGTTTTGGTCCTGACATGCAGTGGGAATTGTGGGTCTCAGTTTGCCACAGTTTAATTGCGATCTAGACTCTTAGAAAAATTCAAGCGAAGGATGCATCTGACCACAATTGGTAGTGTTACCTTAAATGGTCTGTATATTGCTGTAAATGAAATACATTTTTGCTTTTGGATAAATTGCAAAAAAAGTCTAAAAACATGTTCTTACTTTGTCATTGGTTATTTTGAGCAAATTGATGGTCAAAAATGTTAATGTTAGGATTAAATCTACAACATAGTAAACTGTGCAAAAAAGCGAGGGGTTCTGATTACTTTCTGAAACCAGTGTTGTCAGTTAAACAAGCATTTGCACTTTTACTACTTTCAAGTTTATGTGCTGGTTAGTTCACTGTGTCACAGTGATATTAGTGTGGCCAAAGGTGCTATATTTGCCATTTCTGATGTTTGTATAGATGTACATTGGATTAATACATTTTTAATGTTACAGTGTGTATGGATTGTATATGTTTTTGTGCATGTCTAGTGCAACTTTGTTCATAAAACGTAGCAGTTTTAAATGAACAGGGGAGGGGCGATTAATTGTAAGGTACTTATTCATGCAGTCATTAAAGCATCCGTTGCGGAACAAAAAAACAAAACAAAAACAAAATTGTGTGTCAAGCATGTTTAACTAATATGAGTGCAGTCCAAAGTGTATTTAATATGTGGAATACAGTGTTTGGGAATGTTTTAATTAGATGTAGATAAGAGATATTATTTAGAAACATTGATCATTGATGTTTTAGTGGAAAGAGGTAGGCGTGTGCGTTTGTGTACGTTTGTGAGAGAGATATTGTTGAAGGCAAACCATTTCTACTTTGACTGTATTTTGTAATGTAGGTACATATTGATAGTATGCAGAGTTTACTATAAATCGTGATATGCATTTTTTGGTGGATAGGTAAATAAAGTGTGTGACCTCTGCATTTTTTGCAGTAATAAAAAAGCATATTAAATGACATCAGTGAAGTGGGCTTCAGACGTTTGTGGATCTCCTACTTTTATATCACCTTACCTCTAGTACAGATGATACTAATGGTACAGTAAGGTATGTAGTATAAATGTAGGAAGAAAAAGTAGTTTAAAACATTTAAAGACAATAAACATAATCCATGTATTGCTATCAAGAAGAAAGACACAGTACTACCACCGGTTAAAACATCTTAGGGAGAAAACAGGAGTGCTTAGTTTGATGCAATTGACCTCCCTACTAAAACAAATATTAAATGATAATGATTCTGTCACAAGTGTGAATCTAGATTGTGATTTAATAACCAGTAATTGTAGAGCCCTACATTTATGCAGGGTGAACTGTTCATACTTAACTTGTGCATCTGATAAAACCCAGACTGAAACACCTTCCAGTAAACTGCTGCCTTGAGTTACTGCACAACAGTTTGACTGACTCAAAGAACAAAATAATGCTTTTGTGATTTTCTGAGTACAGTGGAATCTGTAAATTCAGTGATGGCTCTCTACGCTAGCAGTCTGACCTTAAAACTAAAGATTAAAGATCCATGCAAGTACACAAATGTAAATAACACCTTGCCAAACTAGCACAAAGGTGCAACTGTGACAAACATACTTATTGTATGCTCTCACGAACCAGTGAAGATGATCAATCTTAGCCCTGAAAGAGGAGATATGAGCTAGTTAAAGCTCAACCTTTCCATAACCATAGTAGCAAATAATTATGATGTCCACAGAGGAATAGGCATTATTGTGCTGCTGCACTAAAGAAACACAAAGACAAATCAATAGACGTAAATGTGTTAAATCTCATAATAGAAGCTTGCCTCTCATGTTTTATATGCATTCAGTCACAGAACTAACTCTCTGAATACCCTATAATGCGGTACGAGGCAACTGTTTCTACAACGTCAAAATCACTTGATCCCACTCACCCAACTACTGAAAGTATTAGCCAAATTATCATAAACTCTGAGTAAATAACTCCCTGTGATAAGTAACCTATAATGATCATGTGTAAGATTGATTGAAAAAAATTCTAGTTATTCTTCTGTCATTATTATTATTATTATTATTATTATTCTCCGTCACATACAAATAAATTGAAAATGGAGGAAAAAATTGCCTTTAGCTCTGTGGACTCAAATTTCTTTATCCTGTGACTTTAATGTAACTTAAATGTCTTTATCCTTTATCCCTAGCCCCAGCTTGTGGTGGATAAAGAATTCTTTTCGACATTTAAGGTGCTCTGAGTCCAGTGTTTTGTGCAAGAGCACTTCAAAATGTGGCCAAGACCTTGCGGTTCTTTGGTGACTATTTAAACAGCAGCCCCCTACTTCCTGTTTTTATGCAGGGTTTGCACAGTTCATTGCCACTAGTCAGCATGATTGTTTTCATGATTGTTAAGTGACCCAAACCAAAGAATTTCTCTTGTTATTTAATGCACGAATCCTGTGCTTGCATTGCTAGTTATGAATTTTAAGGCAACACACTCAATAACACAACAACACATAAAAGAAAAAGATAACATATCCTAATACATCTGCATTTGCATACTTGTGTGGACCATGTATAGGACCTAAAACATGAGAGCAAACTTCAATATCAAATGTGCAATCACTGTGTGAAATAGGATTTTAAACTATAAAATCCCTGCCAGTCCTAGAGAAACACCAGGATATGGAAAACTAAGAAAAATCAGGTCCAGGTGTGAAATGACTTCTTTTCAGTTAGAATTTAAAAAAATTAGTCGTATTTAAGAATTACTAGCCTAAGGTTCTAATTATAATAGAGAGAGTGAATACCTGAAAAACACAACAATTAAATAAATAATTCATTAAAAACAAGATGCATCCGTGATTTATCAAAGCGTAATAAATAAACTTCAAGTCAAGTCGCTTCTAGCACTGTCATCTTGTCAGTCCCATCAAGTAGAACTATCAATCCCTCCAAATCCTACTTCATCTACTTATGGTTTAAATTTCTGACACCAGTACTCACAGGCACTTGTTGGTGACAGAGAGGACCACACAATCAGCGGGCTTCCTCTCTTCTTGCACCTGTCGGTAGAACTTCTGATACAGGGATTTTCGTCTGTCTGCTGGGGTTCCACCCTCCTGCTTGGCTGTGGGTTTGAGAAGGACAAAGGAAAAGGAAGAAATTGAAGGGAGGGAAGTGCGTCGGCAAAGGATAGAAGGGAGATGGAAATATGAAGGGAAAGACACAAGAGCAATTTTTTAACAGTGCACTGTGGGCTGGTGTACTACTTTAACATCGTTCTCAAATCTGAAACAGTTCATCCAGAAAAGCTTAGTGGCATTTATATAAAATTATAAAGTCACAGGCAGTTACTCAAGAGTATCGCACAATTGCAAACTTTTTTTAGGCAGACCACATTTTTCCTAACACACACCTGTTGCCCTGTTTCTGACACTTACAAAAGTTCAGAACTTTTTATAGGGAGGGGGTGGGGGTTTCCTTTGTGGCAAAACCTTATCGGTTCAAGCAGCAGTGTGGTTCAGGAGCTACAGTTATTTTAATTTGGGTATGACATTTTAAATGTTTTTGCTCAAAGATAAGTGGAGTAGAAAAAAAGATCAGAAACATAATTTCAGGGGAGTTATTCAGAAGTTAGTTCGAACCAATGGAATAACAGTTTGCAAACAAACCTTATCACATTTACTTAGCAGCAGCACAATCAGAAGCTTGCATTTTCATTGAGAATTTATTGCAAGAAAAGATAAAGAAAAAAAAGCCCTTTGTTTGTTTGCTTGTAACTACAATCTTACCATTTGGCTGATGCTTGTATCCTTCATATTTCACACTTCCACTGTAGTTTTGCATTTGCTCTAGTTCTTCATAGCTGAAAGAAAAATAACATCTTTCAATATAACCCTAAGGGAAGTAAGTCCTACTGAACTGTGTGTATCAAAAGCCACAACCACCAACACACACAAAATGGGTTACCATAACAAACATTTTTACTTTTTTTACTACCCATTGTGCTAAAAGGTTCAGGTGTGAATAGTTGAACAGTTAGTCAAGCTTCACTGAAACACAGATGTGTGCAGCTGATACACACCACACTAAATGTCACTCACTTGTCAATTTTATTTCCCACAGGAAAATGAAAATGTTTCATATAAAACGGGCCTCAACACCAAAACGTAACATAAAACCAAGCTTCCAAGATATGAACTTGTTATTAATCGGTATACTATCTACCATCTACTAAACAAACACTGCAAACCAATGTCAGAATATAAAAATAACCAAAGTGGCTTTGACCTCTGTGAATGTGAGGGCTGGTACCTGTCCAGAGCATCCTTGAGCTCCTCGGTTCTCTCCTCTCTTGTGGGGTACGGCGCCGCTCTCCGAAACAGACGCAGTTGTTGCGCACTGCGTGACACAAGAAGGGGTTTAATGAGCCTTTTTATATGTGACTGACGTCTACTGAAATTAACTAGTGCTAAACCGATAGTTTCGTTGGGAAGAGCTTGTACTCTTTTATTTTTTATGCTATGGCTGCAGCCTAGCATGTTGTCCACATTAGCCACTAATGCTACACTTGCTACAGAGAACCATACAGCTTACCTTCCATTTGGGTTAACGGGTGGTCGCCTGCTAGCTGCGGATGATTTCGCCCAAGACGACATTCTATCCGCGTTATAAATTAACCCAAATTAACCAACGCTTCTAATAACATAGACATAAGAAATATAGCCTGCTCCTCCCTTTACTCTCGCCTACAAACCTCCCCGCAGTGGAGGAGGACTTCTTCTTCTTGCAGGGGACTATCCAACAGACTCGTCCACTTCCGCCTCCTACAGGACTGCAATGTTTAGCACCCAAATATCATTCACATAAAACTGCACTTTTCTCAAATTTACTTTGGTGTTTAGATCATTTAGTGATCTCGATCAATATTTTTTATTGCTTTATTGTATATTACCTAAAATTACTTTAGTAGACTGTTAGTAGTATGACTGCAAATAACAATCAATGAGGAAAAATGTATATCAAATTTCAATAGTCTTTGTTTCTTATAAGCATTGTATAATGTGTTAAATGTGTTAAATCATCTGTTTACATAGACATTTTACCACAATTTATGTGATCGAACTTAGTAATTTCTGTCCTGTAGGGGGCGCAATACGCTCATCAGCGTCTAAGCTGCTAAAAGCAATAAAGAAGAAGGAGGAGGATATAGGGAAGCCTGGACCATCAGGTGCCTATGGGCGAGCATCTTGCTCCTCTGTAGCGCGGACAAGCGCACGCACTCGTCTCGGATCGTGAGCGCGCCGTGGTGGTGACAGTCGCCATTTTATTTTGAAAATCAAACTAAACTGGAGCCACAGAGATCCTTCCATTTCGTCAAGTTTGTTGTAAGAAACTGGAAGGGATGATCATCTGAATTACTTTCTTGGGAGCACGGTGAGGTTTACAATATATTCGGTAGACAGCCGTCGACAGGTGTATGTAAAACATACCAGCAACGATTTTAATAGCGGGGGGGATTGCCGTTAGCTTTCAGCGCGAGGAAGGTATATTTGCTGAAAAGCAGCTGTCATGTTGATTCCACCAAGAAATGAGCAATTCCTTAATTTAATGACGTGTCTTTTCTGTGGATTTAGTTGTGTAGTTTAATTTTATTAGTCGTGTTGCCGGTGGACACTATATTGACATTGGCGCTGGGAAACGTTTACGCGTCGTTTCAGAATAATTAACGTTAGTATTTCCAACTAGTATGTCGCGGCTCCATGGACTAGTCGGAGCCCGTAGGTATAAGCGAGCGCTAACAAGGATAATGCTAACGTTAGCATGCACGATCGCGCAAAAATACATCCGCAATGTACGGGGCCTTCGGGCTCACGTACAAGGCACATTGATCGTCTTATAGTTTTAGTATTCCATAATCAGAATTATTACAAAATCACAAAAATGTGTAATGGTGAGTTTTGCCGATTCATACACACCAGCTTAAATGAGCTCATGTGGCTAATGTTAGCTTCTTGAAAATGCTAATACGATAGCAATAACCTGCGTTAGCGTTTAGCCTACTGGGAGTTTGTAACGTTTCATAGGTTTACATTTAAAAACTGGCCACATCCAATTTATGCTAACATTAGATGTATGAATATATCCAAATGGGCCTAAAGTAAGACCGCAAGCGACGGTTATGACTGATTTATTGGCTAACATTATCGGTAGGTGGTGTATTTAGTGTAGTTAAACATGTTGGCTAACTTGGCGTTCTCTTGTTAGCAGTTAGCTAGGTTTCTCCACTTTCTACAGGAGTAATGGTATAATTCCTGAAAGGTGATGTTTACCTATGATTGAATGGACGAATCTATGGTTAATAGGTTTAACGTTTGTAAAAAATCCTCCTTTAAAAAGTATAACGTTAACTAGATTGTTTGCGAGTAGGCTTACCATTACTATTTGCTAACGTTAACTACCGTCAACACTAATTTGTTCTTTGTTTCAAATAATGGATTTAAACTCCTTACATTACTCAAAATTTCATGGCTCGCTGCTTACTGTGCTAACTACTTTGCTTATAGCCCATAAAGCTGCGATAGCCATGCTTTTGCATACTGAGTGGTTGGTTGGTTGGTTTAGTATAGTGAGCAACCTAACTAGCTGTGAATGCCGTATAGATATTAGGGTACAGTCGCGGCCTAGCACACACTGCTGGTATGACAAGTTTAAAATTTTAAAATAAAAAACAATTCTGGAAGACCTCAGTAGACTGTACATGGTGAACTACGTCACTTTAACGCATGTTGACCGTGGCTTCACAATGTATTACCAGATGGACGCAAAGAAAAACAATATGCTAAAATGCTTACTGCACCCTGGGGTCTGTCGTGCACGTAGGCCTCAAAGCCTGTTGCAGAACTTTGTGTCATAAATTAATAGTAAATATGGTTCTCTTTCGTTTATCAGGGTGCAAGAAAATTGCAGAGATTAGTAGTATGGTTTCCAGCCCACAGAAGTGATGTCTGAATCTTTATTATTGGGGTTGGGCATTGTGGCTCTTTAAGGATTGCTTATTATATGTTCTGCAACAGGTGTGGGCTTCTGAAGATTATGGTCATTTGCAAATCAGAAGAAAGCACAGTTATTAAATGTAATGTAAATATCTACTTCATATAAGGATACGACAGAATCACTCTAAAGATAAAAAAAAAGTTGCTAGATTACAAAATGCAGTAAAAACAAAAAATACTTTAAATGAAAATATCTTATTCCAGCATAATCCCCCATCTATTCTACATACTGAAAGTTCTGCTAAAACTACAACAGTGTCAAATTGATACCAGTTTACAAAATATTTGGTCCTCTTGCTGGTTTCATTTTCTGTTGTAAAGAAATGTTTTCTGTGCAGTTTAAATATGAATTTTCTTTGTATCATTACAGATGCTGAACTATATTTTAAACTGAGGGACTCTATCTAGCACCGGAGGAAACTTATTGGAAAAGACATTTGGAAACAAACAATTAACACCTTTTTGGGGGGGGGGAGCAGAAGTAACCTATCACTGAAGTGACTAAAGGGGAATAATGGTGATTTTGCGCCGTGCTCGGCCGCCTGCTTCCGCCCCAACCAGCAATGAATCTTGACTCGCTTTCGCTGGCTTTGTCTCAAATCAGCTATCTGGTGGACAATTTAACAAAGAAAAACTACCGAGCCAGCCAGCAAGAAATACAGCATGTAAGTGGTAGTGAGAAAGTCTTCTTATGTTCTATATGCAGATATGTTATGGTTTCAACATTTCCTTGAACACCTTTTGTGTTGGTATGTAGTAATCTTTTCATGTTCTTCTAGATTTTAAATCGTCACGGACCTGAGGCAGACAGGCATCTTTTACGCTGTCTCTTCTCCCATGTGGATTTTAGTGGCGATGGTAAAAGTAGTGGCAAGGACTTTCACCAGGTAATTTCAATCAAGGTCTTCGTGTGTTAGTTTTATTGACTGATTTTATTAATTGTCTGAACAGTTTAGCTTTTTTCCTTTTAAGCTAAATTCATAGAGCATTTACAATTTTCCCTTTTTGCTGCCAAGGATGTGTTTGCATCCAGGTGGCAGAAGTGACTTTAATGCAACATTAAGATGTTTAGAAAAAAGCTTTTATAAATTAAGTGTAGTAATAATAAAATAAGCAGTTGTTATTATCTTTTAAAAAAAAAAGATGGTTTGCATTGTATCTGACAGAAGCCTAGTGGGTACATTGGAAAGAGACTGTGTACACATTTATCACTGGATGCATTAACTATGGTCTAAAAGTGAAAGTATGTACCTCTGGCCATATCGATCACTTGGTGGCAATCACTTTTAGATTTGGCACGGTTTACCCTCCGCCAATTCCCCAATGTTTTTTTGTCATAACTGTCTGCAATTAGGTTTTTTGCCCTTGTCTATCACTACCATGAATGTTCCAGCATACCTGGTAATGATATCCTTATCTTTATCCATTGTTACTGGAGGATCCATAGTAATGATAGCCTAATAATATTTATTATTATTGAGACTTCCGTCTTCGGTACGTTTAGTGTCTAACTACCTTGAATACTTTCAGCTCGAAACACTTCAAACTTCAAAACGTTTAGGTTATGAAGGACATTATTGCTATTATACGGCTTTTTAAAATCTCATACTTTTCCTTTCAGCTAATTCAACAAAAAACAGTTCAGTGCTTTTAAGCTTTGATTGGGAAAATCATTTCAGTGCTAAAGCAATCACAGTGCATTTTCCTGGAAATTATTTTTCTAGTTTATTTCTTACCTTTTTATATAAATTTATAGGTCCTTAATATACAGATTCAGTATTCTTTCTGTAATTTATTCCAGTAAATCTCATGTTTGAGTTTTTATCCCGTACTGTCAATCATTGTTATGGGAGATTTGAAGTCATATCTTGCTCTTCACCTGCCTGTGTTCTCTTTACTCTTTTGTTCTTTTTGGTATGATTTGCCTTTCAACTTGCCCAAGACACAGTTTCTGATCCAGGAGTGTGTCTCGTTGATATCAAAGCCAAACTTTATCTCTACTCTGTGCTACGCCATTGACAATCCCCTGCACTACCAGAAGGTAATGTGCACATGCAAGAATATTTATATTACTGTTTTAGTCTCAATCTTATGATATATTTATCTTTTTTATTAAGATATAGCACTTATTGTCTTTCAGAGTTTGAAGCCATCGGCACACTTATTTACTCAACTAAGTAAAGTTCTTAAGCTCAGCAAGGTCCAGGAGGTAAGCCAGTCTGGCAGTGGCCTTCATTGACTACCATTCACTGACTGTGTAGAGACCTTGACTATCAACCCAACCATCACATGTTTTCACCTGTCCATCTATAATAGACAATTTTTATAAAATATTTTTATTTTAGAATCTTTTATTTTTCAGGTTATATTTGGCCTTGCTTTGCTCAATTCCAGTAACGCAGACCTTCGTGGTTTTGGTAAGTAACTGTAGTATAGCTTTAAACATTGTTATATAAAAGTGTTCAACTTCCAAACAGTAACAAACAATTAAGTTAATTAACAGACATTTTAAATAGAAATGTATTACAAACTGCGTTCAGGGTTGCCACAGCAGATCATTGTCCGCATATTGATTTGGCACAGTTTTTGCCCTTCCTGACGCAACCCTCCCAAGTTTCTGCCGGGCTTGGACCGGCATGCACAGCTGGGGAGGGGAATGGGCTGTTAGGGGTTCAGTGTCTTGCCCGGCGACATTTCGACATATAGTCGGGATAGCTGGGGATTGAACCACTGACCCCTGTGGTCCGTGGAAGACTGCCTCGTATATAAATGCCATTAAACTTACCTTTTTCAAAATATCACTCTACCTCTAGCTGACTAAGAAAGAATAGAAAGGAAGTTTAAAAATGGTGAAGACTCCCTTTAAGACCATTGTTGCATGGGATCAGAAATCTGTTGAATTTCCTGTTCATAAATGTGTAAAAGCATGCCTGTACTCATAACAATTTGTTTTTGACCGTTTCCAGCTGCACAGTTTATTAAACAGAAACTTCCAGACCTTCTGAGGTCATACGTTGACGCAGATCTCGGAGGAAATCAGGAAGGTGGCTTCCAAGACATTGCCATAGAAGTCTTGCACCTACTGCTCTCCCATCTACTGTTTGGCCAGAAGGGAGCCAGTGGAGTAGGGCAAGAGCAAATTGACGCCTTCCTCAAGACACTTTGCCGAGGTAGGGGGATCAACACAAATTTGTTGCAGCTTCCAAATTTAGATCTGAAAGTATACAAATATCTACAGTAGACTGTTCGTGGCTTTTTCAGGCTAAAAATGACTGACAGTCCTGTCCATAAGTTGACTGTCTGTTGCTGTGCTGCAGTTATTTGTGTCTGATATTATTTTTTTATTATTATTCTTTAAGATTTCCCCCAAGAGCGTTGTCCTGTGGTGCTTGCACCACTGCTTTACCCTGAAAAACGGGACATTCTGATGGACAGGATCCTGCCAGACTCAGGGGAGTTCGCTAAGACCATAATGGAGAGTTCTCTTGCAGAATTCATGCAAGAAGTTGGCTATGGCTTCTGTGCTAAGTGAGTTTATATCTAAATTAAATTGCATCTGCGTCCATAATTTGTAATGTCTACATGTTTGTTAAAACAAATTTGTTGTTTTCATAGTAGATGACTAAGCCAAATGTCAAAGACAGTTTAATAAACACCACTGTTACAGTTTTACAAATAAGCACATGTAACATTACTAACCATAAGATGCCTGGGTGATTTGCTATATAGCTGTTAATGATGGATGGATCTTTTTAAACACTCTCTCACATGTCTGTTGTGTATTTGTCATCAGTGTGGATGAGTGCAGAAACATAATCCTCCAGTATGGGGTGAGGGAAGTGACAGCCAGCCAGGTAGCCAGGGTCCTGGGCATGATGGCTCGTACACATTCTGGTCTAACTGACGGGATCCCACTACAGGTGAGTTGCTTTATTTTTTTCTCCCAGGCCATGACCTGCCTAAGGTCAGCTTGATTTTATTTGAGTTAATCTGGTTCTGATTGATCAAAATGATTTACAACAAACCAGATAAAAGCAGTGAAACTATACTTGGCCAGTGTAGGCTTTCTTTCTCAATGTAAAAGTCTAGAATTTTTAAAGGAAATGGGATCTGTTTAAAACGTGTATAGGGTTTGGGTTTGTGTAGGTAATTTTTATTTTATATTTTTTTTCTGTTTTAAATAGCCAATTCTTCTGTGCTTTTGTTTTCTTAGTCTATTTCAGCTCCAGGAAGTGGTATCTGGAGTGACGGCAAGGATAAGAACGATGGCTCGCAGGCACACACATGGAATGTTGAGGTTCTTATTGATGTAGTCAAAGAAGTGGTAAGTGGAGAGTGAGCTTACCTTTTTAATTGTTAGCTGTAGCTTTTATTTTTCAGATTGCCTCAGGTTTGTTAACAAAATAAACCGAAGTAAGCTTAAATGCATTGGAACATATTGTCCAGTTACAACTAGAGGGTAAATGGTCTGAACTGTATATTATCTACAATATTGGTACATTATCTATGTTGTCCATTGATGGAGCTGCCTGCAGCTGACCTCACCACTGACTCCATAATTGGTTAACAACTGAGCAAACAACATCCACCCCTAAATTTGTACAACTCTACTTTTATTTTAGGAGTCAATCAAGATTTCATTGCATATCACCACCAAACAGTTCATTTAAATGGCCATACATGTTTATGCAAAGCATCCACACTTTTCACAGTGTTGTAGTTTTACATTGACAAGTTTTGCAGCAATAAATTAATATATACCATTTGTCATAGAACCACAATTTTCTAGAGCTACAGATGGTTCACTTGTGGGTGTTTTTTGTTTTTCGTGTGTCTGCATCCTAGAATCCCAACTTGAACTTCAAAGAGGTGACATATGAACTGGACCACCCGGGCTTTATAATCCGTGACAGTAAAGGCCTACAAATAGTAGTGTATGGCATACAGAGGGGGTTGGGAGTGGAAGTCTTTCCTGTTGACCTCATCTATCGACCATGGAAACATGCAGAAGGACAAGTAAGTTAACAGTGTTTCATTAGGATAATGTAATTGCTGATGCAATTAAAAACAGAACCAAAACTGGTGTTACGAATAATAAAGACTTAGTTTAAAAGGTAATACAGAATAACATCATGCAAAATTGAATCTCCTTTAGCTCTCTATAATTATTTTCTTTTCTTTTAAAGTTGTCATTCATTCAGCACTCTTTGATGAACCCAGAGGTGTTTTGCTTTGCTGACTACCCTTGCCACACTGTGGCAATTGACATCCTTAAGGCCCCACCAGAGGATGACAACCGGGAGATTGCCACCTGGTATAACACTTAGACATTATGTTACAATGGTGTAGCAGTTGTTCATGTAATTTAAATTGAGTTTTGTTGTATTTTTGTAGTGTTCACGTCCCTCAGGTGTACATTTTTAAGCAGTACTTCATCTAGCATGTGTTGCATATTATTCATTAGTGTACTTAATATGATTTAAGGTTTATTCATGAAGTTACAGGGCTGATGGTATAAAGATGATAGTGTGTGACTGAATCTATAACTCTTCACAGGAAAAGTTTAGACCTGGTGGAGAGCATGCTGAGGCTCTCTGAGGTGGGCCAGTATGAGCAGGTGAAGCAGCTGTTTGGTTTTCCAATCAAGCATTGCCCAGATATGTTGGTGTTGGCATTATTGCAGATCTCCACCTCCTGGCACACACTGCGCCATGAGCTCATCTCTACCCTTATGCCCATCTTTCTGGGCAACCACCCCAACTCTGCCATCATTCTGCACTATGCCTGGCATGGACAGGTTAGTGTTGGAATTTGTCTTGTTGTTTATGCTTGTTGATTTCAAGTGAAGATTTTGTCTGCCTGTAAATATAAAAAAAACAAAAAAAAAATGGTTATTATTTCAGGGACAGTCTCCCTCCATCCGCCAGTTAATTATGCATTCAATGGCTGAGTGGTACATGAGAGGGGAGCAGTATGATCAGGCCAAGCTGTCTCGCATCCTGGATGTAGCTCAGGACTTGAAGGTTTGTCCGAAAAGACTTCATTGACATGAAGAGATAACTGTAATGTAGTACATATTATAAACTTACGTTTGTTCATGCTTGTTTTTTAAGTTGAACTAGGCTGAGGCCCTGTTGGCTGTTGGTTTGAATTCGCAAAGCCTTTAAACATTCCAGTAAATGGGCAAACTATCATGACAAAAGCTATTGTTAATGAGAAGTTTTGAAGATAGAAAGTGTTATAAAACTTCTAATTTTTATAATAATCTGAAATGCTTACTCGTAAGTAATGTCTTTATGCTGAATTGTTTTACTCTTCTCCAGTCTCTGTCCATGCTGCTGAATGGTACTCCCTTTGCCTTTGTTATTGACCTTGCTGCACTTGCCTCTCGACGTGAATACCTCAAACTTGATAAATGGCTAACTGACAAAATCAGAGAGCATGGGGTAAGTTTTTGTTTTTTTGACATGCAGCTACATTTAAAGGTTCAATAAAGATGCTTATATTCCTATTAAGTTTAAAACCCCAAAATACTGTGTTAAACACTAACTGTTTTTATTTGTAAGGAACCTTTTATCCAGGCATGTGTAACATTCCTGAAGAGACGCTGCCCATCCATTATGGGGGGTTTGGCCCCAGACAAGGACCAGCCCAAAAGTGCCCAGCTGCCCCCAGAAACCTTAGCTACTATGCTGGCCTGCTTGCAGTCTTGTGCTGGGTAAGATTAGCTAGGTCTTCTTTATTACACAGTTAATATAATAATTAAATACCAAAACTAATGTCCATCCAGGACTAGACATTTTTATATATCTATATATGTTTTAATATAGATGCCTGTTACAACTCCTTTTCTTTCTTTCTTTCACTTTTGTCCCCAGGAATGTATCCCAGGAACTGTCAGAGACTATCCTGACCATGGTTGCTAACTGCAGCAATGTAATGAATAAAGCACGGCAGCCACCACCAGGAGTAATGCCAAAAGGGCGTGCCCCTAGCACCAGCAGCCTCGATGCCATCTCACCTGTACAGGTATTTTAAATGATCTGCACTTGTATAGCGCTTTTCTACCTGTTGGCGCCCAAAGCATTTTACACTGCTTCTCATTCACCCATTTGCAATCACTCACACACAGACTCTCAATGAGAGCAACTAAGTTGGGGTTATTGACCTTGCTAGGTTCAGTGTCTTGCTCAAGGACACTTTAATATGTGACCAGAGGACCCAGGGATCGAAACAAACCACTCCGGGTTGGTGGACGACCGCTCTACTTTCCTGCACCACAGCCGCCATTGTGCCCCTACATATATATTCACACACATGTATAGTCATCTCTTTACAGGCAAACCTTTAATTAAAATGGAGGATTTTGTAATTTTTCATTAACATCAGACTGTTCATTATCATTCTGCTCTGTCTCGCTTTTATTTATTCACGTATCTTTTCTTGTTTTCTAGATGGACCCTCTGTCTGGCATGGGTTCCTTGAACCTGGGTAACACAGCCACCTCACACACTCAGAGTATGCAGGGTTTCCCAACCTCACTGAGTTCAGCTTTCAGTAATCCCCAGTCCCCAGCAAAGGCCTTTCCGCCTCTCTCCAACACAAACCCCAGCACACCATTTGGGGGCATTGGCACCTTGTCCTCGCAGCTCCCTGGTATGGACTCTGGTACTATGCTACTTGATTATTTTCTTTGAAGACAAATAATCAAGGATCATGCTAAATCAGCAAATTGTGCTGCAGTTTTATAGCATCTGGCTGAATATTTATTTTGCATATTAAAGTAAAATGTGAAAAGTCCAGAGTGCATTGGGCAGCAGTTCAGATGATGAAATGGCTAGAAGCTGGAATGACTGAAGTTTTGTTTCTTTTAGGTCCCCTGGGTTCGGGCATAGGCTCTGGTATAGGTTCTAGTCTGGGGATGCCACCAGTAAGCACCGACCCTTTTGGCAACAGGAAGATGAGCACACCGGGCCTCAACCCGCCTACCTTTCAGCAGAGTAAGATGAAGGCCTGTAAGTGGTGGTGGTAGTGGTGTGACTGAGAGCCCTGCCCTGCGTGCTCAGCACTGTATTTCCTCTACAGTGATCGCAATAATCTCCTTTTGATTTTATTTTTTTTTTCTCCCCTCCCTCCAAATCAAATTGTAATGTACCAGTGCACTACATGACCTTTTCTGAGATTTGACACATTGGATATGACTTCATATCAAACTCTTTAAATTATTATAGAGGAAATACAGATCAGTCTTCCATTCCTTTTCTGCTTATGCTTACAGCCCACTTTTGTCATTTGGTTTTGTGATTTTCATTCATATGCATCAGAATTGTCATGACTTGAGTTAAAGCTTTGATGCCTGATATATCATGTGATACAATATGCACATGACTTACATTCTCAACCAGTGGTGTATTACAACATTTAAGTAATAGCCATAATTATAAATAATTAAAATGGATTTAATTATTTTTTCCTTCAGCTGACCTTTCTCAGGTGTGGCCTGAAGCAAACCAGCACTTTAGCAAGGAGATAGACGACGAAGCAAACAGTTACTTCCAGCGAATCTACAACCACCCACCTCACCCAACAATGTCTGTGGATGAAGTATGTAGTGACATCAGTGTGTTTGTGTTAAATACACATTCTTTTGTTAAAATTGATGACTGTGGATTGTCATGTTGCTCTTGTGGATAATGAGGGGAATTTTTATTTATTTAATTTTTTTGCCCCTGTCCAGGTACTGGAGATGCTTCAGAGATTCAAGGATTCAACCATCAAGCGTGAGCGAGAAGTGTTCAATTGTATGCTTCGGAACTTGTTTGAAGAATATCGATTCTTTCCCCAATATCCAGACAAGGAGCTGCACATCACAGCCTGTCTTTTTGGTGGCATTATTGAGAAGGGTCTTGTCACCTACATGGCCCTGGGCTTGGCACTCCGATATGTTCTTGAAGCTTTAAGAAAACCCTACGGATCCAAAATGTATTATTTTGGAATTGCTGCCCTAGATAGGTTCAAAAACAGGTACTGTTTGTTTTTTTTATTTTTTATTTCTTTTGCAACTTTTGGATTAAAATAGCCATAGTCTTTCATCTGACATGTTCCTTTTCTTCTATATTTGCAGACTGAAGGACTATCCTCAATATTGTCAACACCTGGCTTCAATTGGACACTTCTTACAATTCCCCCACCATTTACAAGAGGTAATCAGGTTTCCTTAATTTAACTTTTTGTTTGTGTTTTTGAGTCTTTCCTTGTCCCCTCCATGATTACAGACAAGGAATCTCACATACAGCTAAATTAAATCTCTCGCTCTGCTCCTTTCAATATCCTGTGTGTGCAGTATATCGAGTATGGTCAACAGTCACGGGACCCTCCGGTGAAGATGCAAGGCTCAATCACCACCCCAGGCAGCCTGGCACTGGCACAAGTTCAAGCTCAGGCCCAGTCACAGCAAGTTAGTGGCCCCAAAGCCCCACAGCCAGGTCAAACCAGCACTCTCGTCACTACGACAACAACTACCACCACAGCAGCTAAGACCACCACCATCACAAGACCAACACCCAGCAGCTTCAAAAAAGATGTGCCTGTGAGTTTAGCTTTGCTGATACCATAACTATCTAATTTAAATTGTTTTGGGGGGGTCTTGTTTGAGAGAGAGAGAGAGATCTAAATATTTTTTTTCCGTGCATGTGTATGGCATTCAAATAATTGTTCTTTTGCTACATGTAGCCCTCCATAAACACTACCAACATTGACACCCTGCTGGTAGCCACTGACCAAACGGAAAGGATTGTAGAGCCTCCAGAGAATGTACAGGAGAAGATTGCTTTTATCTTTAACAACCTTTCACAATCCAACATGACGCAGAAGGTAAAGTCAAACAGACAAAATGTTGCTATGTATAAGAATTTAAAAATGTTACCACATCTGTGGTAACAGATGTGACTGTTGAACTATATTTGTCTTTCAGGTTGAAGAGCTAAAAGAGACTGTGAAGGAGGAGTTTATGCCTTGGGTCTCTCAGTACCTTGTGATGAAGCGTGTCAGCATTGAGCCCAACTTCCACAGTCTATACTCAAACTTTCTGGACACACTGAAGAATCCAGAGTTTGTCAAGATGGTTCTTAATGAAACCTACAGGAATATTAAGGTAAAAAAAAAAAATATGTGCGTTTACTTGCACTTAACGAATCAGTTTTCCCAGGAAAGCTGCTTGTAACCTGGTTCCTTAAGTGTCATGTAAATAGGAAGCTGCCTTTCAAAATTAGGTTAGGTGTGTATTTGTATTTATTTATTTTTTTTCTTTTAGTTTTCTGTCACTATACATTTGTAATCTGTGGGCAGTGTTTTAAAAATGAGTACAAAGTGCAAGACTGTTTACCCTTCTGAAGCATGTATATGAGGTTTCCCAGTAATAGGTGCTCTTAAGTGCTTATAAACTCTGTTCCATGCTTACCAAAGACGGCTGGTTTCTTAGCGTAACCTGGTTAACTTAAGTAAACATTCTAGTCTTTAATTTCTGCAATTACATGCACTTGAGGTGTAAATATTTCAAAAGCACCTTACACTGTGCACAATTATTAGGCAAGTGATTATTTTGACCATATCGTTTATCCATGATATGAAAGTCCAAGCTGTATAAACCTGAATGCTTATTGGATTTAATGCATATCAGGTGATCTGTATTTGTGTAACAAGGGTGTGGCCTTAGGAGATCAGCATAGGCTTTTTGCCTAATAATGGTGTACATGTAGATATTCTCCTAAGAACACCAAAACTTCATTTTTACTACTTAACAAACATCAAACCTGAACATTTAACATTTTGGATTGACCAAGAGCACTGTAGTTATACAATAACAAAAGTAATCCTCAAAAATACAACTTGCCTAATTGAAAATTTAAACTACATTGTGTGCATTTTTTTGCTTAAGACTTCTACTATAAACTTTGAATGATAAAAAGCACAGTAGTCAAACTTCATTCTCTTAAGTAACTGCATGCCATTAATTGATGTCACCTTACCAAGCAATACAAATTATTTCTTGTTTATACTCATAATAGTACTGATTATCTGTTTCAGGTCCTGTTGACCTCTGACAAGGCAGCTGCCAATTTCTCTGATCGCTCCCTGTTGAAGAACCTGGGCCACTGGCTGGGCATGATAACACTGGCCAAAAACAAACCTATCCTCTATACAGTAAGAACCTGTTCTTTGATTCTTAAATGGTGGGGGGGGCGCTCTTTCAATTTGTCTAACTTTTTTTCCTTCTCCCTCTCTAGGATCTAGAAGTCAAGTCTCTGTTACTGGAGGCCTATGTGAAAGGACAGCAGGAGTTACTTTATGTGGTTCCTTTTGTCGCAAAGGTTTTGGAGTCTAGTCTGCGGAGCATGGTGGGTAATGGACATAGACTTAAGCCTGTTTTACACACAGCCTCCAAACAGTGTTGGCAGAATTCAGCCTCCAAACAGTGTTGGCAGAATTCCGCCTCTGACGTTGTTCAGAGTGCCATTTAACACAGCGGGAGATCGCCCCAGTTAGAAGCATCCTCGTGTAAAACTCTACTCAAATTCAGTGTGTGCTCAGCGTACACAGGAGACACATGATAGAAACAAGGTTTTGCTTACAGCACATGATAGGTGTGCATATAAGGTACTTTCACTCGACTACAACCACAATCAAGTTATGGAAACATCAACATGCACTTTAGCTCGATTTTAAGTCCTCCTTACATTGCACTTGAGGTCTCAAATGATAAAGTCTGGATAATGTTGGCTGGGTCTCAGGTGGACCTTTGCATTCACACATGCATCCCCTGCTGACAAAAGCCCATTTCAGACATGCACTGAAATTCAGACATTGTCCGGACTTTATCTAAGGTGGGGGTATGTGTGAATGTAAAAAACCAATGTCTATTGGCCCTGACATTACTCGGTTTTTACCCCGCTAGCTCCCTAGTGTAAAGTACAGTTAGTGAGAACTTAATCTCACAAATACTATCATTTTCTATTCACTTTTTTTCTAGAGTTCCTGGCTGAAACAGAATTCCAGTGCATGTCTGAAAGGGGCTATGGAGATGTTGCCATGCTTGTGACCTCATGCCACTGCCCAGTGTTAACCTTAGTGGCTTGTGTTCTTTGACTTTTTTCCTAGAGATTAAATGGTGACTGTCTCTAATGTTGTAGGTTTTCAGACCCCAGAACCCCTGGACCATGGCCATCATGAATGTTCTGGCTGAGCTGCATCAGGAACATGACCTCAAGGTAGTTGATTACCCTACTTATGAGCCTTTTTAACTTTTGTTCAAAATGCTGCCTAAGTTTGTGCGGTTCATTTTAGTAAAGACGCTGCTGCTACATAACAGTCCAATTTTAGGATTAGAATTTATTGGCTATCATATTGAAACACATAAATCAGACCTTTTTTATTGCTTTCCTAATACCACATAATTTCAATGTACATCAACCAGTTGCTATTTTGTCACTTGTTTCAGCAATATGAATATATACATTTATCTACAATAAAATGCAGCTAAGGTGTAATTGTAGTACAGAGGAACCTGGAATTAAAAAAAGGTTTGTAATTGTTTCCTTGTTTACTGCAGCTCAACTTAAAGTTTGAGATTGAAGTTCTTTGTAAGAACTTGTCTTTGGACATCAATGAGCTCAAACCAGGAAATCTGCTAAAGGATAAGGAGAAGTTAAAGAACCTGGAGGAGCAGCTATCTGCACCAAAGAAAGAAGCAAAGCCCCCTGAGGAGATGCTGCCAGTTTCTACAACAGGTGGATGCTTTTTTTTTTTTTTTTTTTTTTTAAAGAATATATAGTGATATGTTGATCATTATGATTTTACTCCCTAGAAACTGCAAAGTTTAGTAATGCAAAACTATTTAATATCTTGAATAAATACTTAACTTCTGTTAATGTTTACATAACATTCCTTTTCTTGTGATTTTAATTAAATTAGCATTTTGTGACCAACAGGAGACTTTGTTCCATTTGCAGCTCCTCCCTCAACTCCAGCTGCTACTACCACCACTTGCACAACCACAGGACCCCCAACCCCACAATTCAGTTACCACGATATCAATGTTTATGCCTTGGCAGGCCTGGCTCCACACATAAATATAAATGTCAACGTAAGTACAAGGTCTAGTGTAAACTATTGGAATAGACGTTGAGTTGATGTTTCATTTTAAATATGCCCACATACCACCTGTCTTGCATCTTTATTACCTCATTATATTTTGATAAACTAACATTTTTTTATTTTATTTTTTTTAATTTATTTCTCAGATCCCTCTGCTACAGGCACATCCTCAGCTGAAGCAGTGTGTAAGGCAGTCGGTGGAGCGGGCTGTCCAGGAGCTGGTGCACCCTGTGGTTGACCGGTCTATCAAAATTGCCATGACAACTTGTGAGCAGATCATCAGGAAAGACTTTGCCCTGGATTCGGAGGAGTCCCGCATGCGTGTAGCTGCTCACCACATGATGAGAAACCTGACTGCTGGCATGGCCATGATCACCTGCCGTGAACCATTGCTCATGAGCATTGCCACCAATCTTAAGAACAGTTTTGCTGCTGCTCTTAGAGTAAGCCGAATCCTTTTTTGCTAAAGGATTATGACCTTAACAGAATTGTATAAGCCATTTCCAAATTTAACAGTTGTATACCTTCTACCATTTCTGCTTCTCTAACTTATACTCTTTATCAGGCACCGACACCCCAACAGAGGGAAATGATGGAGGAGGCTGCAGCCAGGATTGCTCAAGACAACTGTGAATTGGCTTGCTGTTTTATACAGAAAACTGCTGTAGAGAAGGCTGGACCTGAAATGGACAAACGACTAGCCACGGTGAGACTTTGCAGTAACTAGCACAGTAGTCAAATACGTGTTTCTAATATGGCAACTGTAGCTACTCTTCATGACAGTGTCACCTTATTGAGATTTTAATTTTTTTTATTTTTTTTAAATTGTAGATCAGTATATATTTGCATAGACTTCATTCTTAGGTACATGGGGCATTCAAGGGTTTACAGTAGGTTACAGGGTTTACAGTACCACCCTGGGTGCACTATATGGAAGTATATAAATTGTAACTAAAACTGGCTATTCCTTGCATAGTTGTTTCATTTAAAATTTCAGTGTCCAATTTCTTAATTGGGTTTCTTCTCTTGTAGGAGTTTGAACTGAGAAAGCATGCACGCCAAGAGGGACGTCGCTATTGTGACCCTGTTGTTCTGACTTATCAGGCTGAACGTATGCCTGAACAGATCAGACTTAAGGTAAGATAACTGTAACCTTTCTTTATGCAACAGATAAGCAAAAAACTGCAGTCATTGAGCCACTCTATTGCTAGGCCCATCTTAAACTGAGCATGATTTTTAAAGTTGAACAATAGATCAGTCCAGTAGAATAGTAATTTCTTGCTACCTTGACAGTCTCTGGCTGCCACAATAATAGTGGAATCTGTGTTTTAGGTGGGAGGAGTTGACCCTAAGCAAATGGCTGTATATGAGGAGTTTGCCAGGAACGTTCCAGGTTTCTTACCCAGTAACGATCTCTCCCAACCCACTGGCTTCTTAGCTCAGCCCATGAAGGTGAGTTGTTTTTTTTATTTCTTCTTCCCTATTGTCCTAAAATTTCTTGGTTCTTTTTTTTTTCTCTGCCAATCTTAATCCTAGGTGGAAATGTTGCCTTACCTTAAAACTATCAGAAAGCATCCTTAATGTCAGGCAATTTGTATCACAAATGGAAGTATAGTGTTACAGCCACAGGTCTGATTCCATCACTGTATTAACAGCAACAGGCATGGGCCACAGATGATGTGGCTCAGATCTATGATAAGTGCATTGCTGATTTGGAGCAACATCTTCATGCCATCCCTCCTTCCCATGGAATAAACAATCTGACCCAGTCACTGCGCAGCCTGCTGGAAGCTGTTGCTTTGGCTAGAAACTCCAGGGATGGCATTGCTGCACTTGGGCTTCTGCAGAAGGTAGGCGGTTGCAGTTCAATATAAGTAATTGTGTGAGCAAGGCAGGGAATGAGGGTTTATTGGCTTACCTGTCTACCCCCCCCCCCCCAGGCAGTGGAAGGTCTTCTGGATGCTACAAGTGGGGCTGATGCAGATTTGCTGCTTCGCTACAGAGAGTGCCACCTGCTGGTGCTTAAAGCCCTACAGGATGGACGTGCCTATGGACCACAATGGTGCAATAAGCAGATCACAAGGTGAGTCAGGTTTATTTGAAATTATTTGTTTTTTATTTATTTTTTGGCTGTTGCTCTTTTTGAGCCTTTATCCCCCAACCTAGTTGGTGGTGTGTGTTAGTATTTTTTCTTTTTTTTTTTTTGTGAAAAAAGTGTCTTTGTGAAAAGTGTCTATTCCAAACTTAATGGACTGTGGGCATAAAGAAATATGGTATTTTCTGTGTATACAGGTGTCTGATTGAATGCCGTGATGAGTACAAATACAACGTTGAGGCAGTGGAGCTCCTGATCAGGAACCATCTTGTGAATATGCAGCAGTATGACCTGCACTTGGCACAGGTGAATTGTGTTTATACTAGTCTTGCTATATACATGTGCACATTTCTGCTTAAACTAGTAATGTGTTTTTATAATTTTTCTTTTAAGGAAAACACTATAGTTTAGTGTGTATATATGAAAAGGTGCACATATGCTGTATTTTATTTTTGATCCCCTGTGATCATGTGACTTTTGCATTATTCTGGCTCAGTCAAGTTGTGTTAATGTCATGTTGTCTTCCAGTCTATGGAGAATGGACTGCATTATATGGCAGTGGCATTTGCCATGCAGTTGGTGAAGCTGCTTCTGGTGGATGAACGAAGCGTCAGCCACGTCACAGAGGCTGACCTCTTCCACACAATTGAAACTTTGATGAGGACCTGTGCACATTCTAGAGCCAACGCACCTGAGGGGTAAATGCTGAATTATTAAAAACACATTTTTATTTAGAGGGCAGGTTTGTTGCATTCACAGGAAGTGTTAGTGGTCCCAGTGTATAGTAATGAGACATTTTTTCTGGTTACCTCAACATTAAAATCAATTTAACACTGCAGTGGTTTAGAGTTCACTGAGTTTATAACTTAAGGTCATATCAGTAGGCTCAACTGTAACACTTTTCTAACTCCTTGTACATTTAGGTTTATGATTTTTAGTGCATTTCTTTCGTATAACTGTCTTCATTGCATATTTTGCTAACCTGTTTTGGTCTTGGCTTTCTATGTGCAAGGAACATTATTGCATACTAAATGTATTTATTAAAAGTGTTTGTTTGGTTTTTTTTTAAACCCCAGCCTTCCCCAGCTGATGGATGTTGTCCGCTCCAACTATGAGGCCATGATTGATAGAGCTCACAGCGGACCCAACTTTATGATGCACTCTGGGATTTCACAGGCTTCAGAATATGATGATCCTCCAGGCCTAAGGGAGAAGGCAGAGTACCTCTTGAGAGAATGGGTTAACCTGTATCACTCAGCTGCTGCTGGCAGAGATAGCACCAAAGCCTTTTCTGCCTTTGTTGGCCAGGTAACCCCTTATTTATTAAGTTGAGTCCAAGAAACATTAAAGACTGTTTTTAGTAATTCTCTCATGCTATCATTTATTTATTTATTTTTTCCTTTTCCACTTCCAGATGCACCAGCAGGGTATTCTGAAAACCGATGACCTGATCACAAGGTTTTTCCGGCTGTGCACAGAAATGTGCGTGGAGATAAGCTACCGGGCACAGGCTGAGCAGCAGCACAATCCGGCTGCTAGTGCAGCAATTATCAGAGCGAAGTGTTACCACAACCTGGATGCCTTTGTCAGGCTCATAGCCCTGTTGGTCAAACACTCTGGAGAGGCTACCAACACAGTGACAAAAATCAACCTCCTCAACAAGGTACAGCAACACAATTAAAATGTTGATGTTTTTTAGTAGTTTGACCCCATTGTGCAACTATGCACAATGGAACTCAACAATGAGCAACAATGAAACTCTGTTAAACTATTACCATCTATGTTGGTGAACTAAAAAATTTTATTCCTACCTTTCTTACTGTTCCTCTAGGTGCTGGGCATTGTGGTTGGGGTGTTGATCCAAGACCATGATGTTCGTCAGACAGAATTTCAGCAGCTGCCATACCACCGCATTTTTATCATGCTGCTTTTGGAGCTCAATGCCCCTGAACATGTCCTCGAGACCATTAACTTCCAGACACTCACTGCCTTCTGGTAGGATCCCAACTATACCAGTGTCTCCCCTGTTTGGTAGCGATGTTTAGAGAATAAGGATGGCTTAGATACTGGCTCTGGACTCATTTATTTTTTTCCTTTATCAACAGCAATACCTTTCACATCCTGAGACCTACTAAAGCACCTGGCTTTGTGTACGCCTGGCTGGAGCTCATCTCCCATCGAATCTTTATTGCCAGGATGCTTGCACACACACCACAGCAGAAGGTCTAAAATATGACATGCCCATCTAATTTGCTCATAATTAAATTCCTTGCAACTTTGCAACTCCAGTAAAGTATATTTTTAATTTGGTTTTGTGTGGCGATTTCTTCTAGGGTTGGCCAATGTATGCACAGCTGCTAATTGATCTGTTCAAGTACCTGGCCCCTTTCTTGAGGAATGTTGAGCTCAACAAACCTATGCAAATCCTCTACAAGGTTCATACTCATTCCTTTTACGACTGAGATAAGCTGCTAATAACTTATGTCAAAATGTTTTGATAACACAACCCCTGAAACAGATTTCTTGGCCTCCCTACAATTCATTTCAGGGCACACTGCGAGTGCTGCTGGTCCTGCTCCATGACTTCCCAGAGTTCCTGTGTGACTACCATTATGGCTTCTGTGATGTTATCCCACCCAACTGCATCCAGCTCCGCAACCTCATCCTCAGTGCCTTTCCACGCAACATGAGGCTCCCTGATCCTTTCACACCTAATCTAAAGGTAGGCTCAGACACACAGTTGGAGTTTGCAGGGTTGTGTGTGACTGGCAGACATTTGATTTTGCATTTTGAAATGAGGGGTACTGAAGTTGGTGTTCTTCAGCTGTCAACTGCAGTGTAAAATTTATTTGAGACCTAATCTCAAAACTTAAAAAAAATTTTTTTTTTTTAAAACACCTACTACAGGTTGACATGCTGAGTGAGATAAACATCGCTCCGCGCATCCTCACAAACTTTACAGGGGTTATGCCCTCCCAATTCAAGAAAGATCTGGATTCGTATCTCAAGACCCGCTCACCAGTCACTTTCCTGTCTGAGCTGCGCAGCAACCTGCAGGTAGGACAATGACAGTAAATTCAGTTTTATAGATGTTGTTGTCTAATCCTAATATAATTTTACAGTTTTTATCTTTTGTCTCCCAGGTATCTAATGAGCCAGGCAACCGCTACAACATCCAACTGATCAATGCTCTGGTGTTGTATGTAGGGACACAAGCAATTGCTCACATTCACAACAAGGGTAGCACCCCCTCCATGAGCACAATCACCCACTCTGCGCACATGGACATATTCCAGAATCTAGCTGTGGATTTGGACACAGAAGGTGAGTTGGCAAAAGCAAAGTTCGTTTTTTTGCGGGGTAAAGAAAGTTGGACCTTACGTGGATATTCGTTGACTGACCCTAGTCTGGCTTTGCTATGTAAAGTATTGGTGTTACTTTAACAAGTTCTCTAGAGCCTGGAAAGTTGCATGTTTTTGAGTATAGTCAAAACCACATTTTAGATTTTCAGTATCGTGTGTGTCTGTTTTAAATTGCCCTCTCGTTTCCCCAGGGCGTTACCTTTTCTTGAATGCAATTGCCAATCAGCTGCGCTACCCCAACAGCCACACTCACTACTTCAGCTGCACCATGCTCTATTTGTTTGCTGAGGCCAACACAGAGGCCATCCAGGAGCAAATTACACGGTAAGTCTTAGGTTTATTTGAATGACTTTAGTTTTGTATCATCATTTGTTAGATCCAGTTACTGCACTAACAGTTGACTTAGGTGTTAAGGTTATGTAATGTTTTTGTCTTTTTTTTACAGGGTTTTGTTGGAGAGGCTGATAGTGAACAGGCCACACCCCTGGGGTCTCCTAATCACCTTCATTGAGCTAATCAAGAATCCTGCCTTCAAGTTCTGGAGTCATGACTTTGTGCACTGTGCCCCTGAGATTGAAAAGTAGGTTCTCTGTTTGACGACTTTACAACATATTGACAGTATGCTAATGCATACACAGCACTACAGAGTAACCTGATGGAATAGTTAAAACATGTAGCCCAAAACAAAAGTTGGCTGTAATGTTTTAAAAGCTAAAATAACTTCAGCCTTGAACAGATTTTAATAGCTTAACCTCTCTGGTCTCCAGGCTGTTCCAGTCAGTAGCCCAATGCTGCATGGGACAAAAGCAGGCTCAGCAGGTGATGGAGGGCACTGGAGCCAGCTAGCCTGCATTGCCAGCCTGCTTGTAACCCTCGGGAGAGATGCCGTGGCCTTGACCCACTCCCCCTCCACTTAAACACACACACCTCCCTCTTTACTGTTGGCACTGGAGAAACTGGCAACATGTCACTTAATGTGGATGAAAGGACTACTGCTCACAGATCTAAAGAGTTAGATTTGTTTATTGCTTTGGGGTTGAATTGAGACGGAATGAATTGGGACATGCTGTTTAATATACTTTTTTTTTTGATGTAAATATTGAGGGGGGGGGGATAAAGGGAGACAGGGAGGGTAAGATAAGGGGGGAACAATGACCATGTCAAAGTGTATCCTGACATGTAAAGACATCTGAACATATTTTCAGTCACTACCGACATCCTTGGTTTGCTTCCCTCCCACACAAATTCTTTTCCAGACTTTTTTTTTTTTTTTTTTTTGCTTACAGAGGCTGAATGGTAGGTGATTGAAGAAAAAATGTTGCCTGCTACTTTCATTTTAGTCCTTTTTATCCTTGAGTGGGACAGGAAGATGTAGTTTGGTCTCCTAGGTGGGGGGGGCATGTAATCCTGGTGTGTCAAACAGTTGATGGTTTGTCCATTTAAAACTGGTTCTGGAAGTCTCTCCCTGGCACTTGTAAAATTGTGCAAAGTGACGTCGTATTTCGATGATTTGTACAAAAGATCCAAATTGAAGAACAATAGAAGGACCAATACAGCCCTTTTTGTAACATTTTGAATGTTTTGTAAATGTATTGGTCCATGTGTTGTATTTTGTAGTCCTTTCTAGTTTGCCTTTAGTTCTTGCTACTTACCTGCAGTATGCATACATACAGAAAATAAAGCATTCAAACTGCAATGCATCTGTGTTTTACAATCTTAATGGTGATATGGTGTTGATACAAGAAGTTTAAAAAAAAGTGGGTTTTAGAGATTTTGATTTCATGTAATAGGTTTTGGGTTTTAAACATTTCCTTCATCACCCTGACTTGAACACTTGCTTCAGAGAGAACATTTTTATAAGCCCAATTACAAAAGGCACCTCAAGTTTAAAGTTGAAAACTTCCTCTCTTTAGATACCAACTGAAGTTTCATATTTGTTCTAAAACTATCTTTGCTAAACTATATAATTTTAGAACCTCAACAAGCAACTGTTAGACCAGTCTTTAGGGGACATGAGGCTGGGTGTGCATCACTAGATTGTACCGTGTAGATTCATCCTTAAATTTGCAAGCACATTTGTTTGCACTAATTTAAAAAACAAACATGCAATTACCCTTGTTTGATGTACAGATGGGAGCAAATGTTAACAGGAGTACAAAACAAAGCTCAGTCATGAACGGGGAAATTTTATTGACAATATGAAGTTTCAGTCTTCCCGTGGAGATAAGTGATTCATCACCGATCATGGTCCCTGTCCCAGGGTCCCACTCATGACAGGGTGAGCTCCATCAATCTGCGTATGATGACCTTCTGTCCATGTCGTACCTGCAGTGCATTCTGCTGCCGTCTGTTCAGTTTTGAAAGTGCTGCTTTGTCTTGCATCAGCTCCTGGTCACTGTCCACACCCTCTTCCTGTCCACCTCTGTAGGACCTCAGGGTCTGACGTGCTGCTTCATGGATCAGCCGCTTCCATGAAACTTTTAATTCAGGGAGACCCTCGTTAGAAAGAGCCATGGAGATCTTCTCTTCATCCTCATCTTCTTCCCATCCTTCATTTTCTTTGAACTCTGAGAACTCTTCCTTTGACATGCACAGCACCTTATTATAAACAAAGCTAGAGTTACCAGTGTTCAATAACCACATTACTCAAATGAATGTACTCTCACCTTGAGGAAAGTATGAAGCTCTGTGTCTGTAAGGCAGCCATGTTTACCAAAGACGAATGCTCCTTTGTCTTGTATCTGACAAAGCATTTCCCATTTCTCCTCCACCAGCTGCTGGTCCAAATCAGACTGAATATCTATAAAAAGAAGGGTAAAGTATTTTTGAATATTGATAAACAGTTGATTCTCCCAAGAAAATCTTGTTTCCCTCCAACATTTCTTAAAACTTTAATGAATAATCTGTCAAACTTGTGAATCACCTTGTTTGATGGTTTTGTAAAGGTTGCTGATTGGGATGTCAGCTGTGTCATTACTATTGCTTGGATATGGCTCTGTGAAACCATACATGTGCAGCAGCTGCTCGTTGGCCATCTGCCCATAGGTGTTAAAGACCTCCTCACCTTTGCAAATGGGGCGCACACAAACCATCTTCAAACTGTCCTAAGTGAAAATGAAGCGCATGAATTGTCTGCTCCTACAATTGAATTGGTTGTAAAGGATAACATCAGTAATTTTCTAAATTAGACTGGGAACACATTCCTAGTGTTTCTAATTTAAAAAAAAAAAACATGTTGCCTAGTGGAGAAGTGTGTCTGGCTGATGTGCTGCTGTCGTGGAGCACAGACGAACAAACCAACTCACGTTGGAAACTGACATATTATCTTGAGAGTAGAGACAATCGTTGGTTTTAGTTTCTGTATGAGGACTGGTAAAAATATGATTCATAGAGAAAGACCCAAGTTATCCTTTAAGCTACATCCCTTCATCAAGTACGTAAACTGAGATTTAATATTGTAGTGGACATGTCTCCTCACTGGTGTGAACTCCAAATTAGCATTATGACTGGAAACGTGGTTAAGCATGTCAGCCATTGGAACCATCATGGGTGGGTTGGCAACCTTCTCCTCCTCTTCCTCATCCTCATCATCATCCTCTTCCTCTTCCTGCGGCTCTTGAAAACTACAGAAAAGAGAAAAAACAGGAGTGGATGGTGGACAACAGAAATCAAAGGGGTAACAGAACAATGAGAAAAGAGATGGAGTAACAATTTTTTGAGAGTATGTTGGGCTGTACCTGTAGGCCATGACAAAGGCCACCAGCTGTGTGTACAGCTCCAGTGTGTGTATGTCTGGGTCCCAGAGGTTGGGATGCCTGATGATAAAGGGCAGGACGATGTCTGTGTATTCCTTCTTAATGTTAGCCAAGTCTGTGTCAACTGCCTCTGGGATACCTGTTCCCTTCAACAGTTCATTTCTCTCCTCTTTAGACCTGAACACATTAACTGTACATTACTGTAAAGAACACTAGAATTAATCAGAAAAGTCAGGACAAAAGAGCTTATCTCAGATAAGATGTAGACATTGACAAAAAGCTGTTTCTAACCAGAACATGGGGTGGTCCAATGTCTTGAAGTCAGTCCATAACGAGAGGTAGGGTTTCCAGTGGGACTGTGAGGATGTATACTCATGCAGAAGAGCCAGTAGCAGAGGAACCCAGCCAGACGAGCTCTCCAGTAATGATTTCTCTTGTTAGGGAAAAATAAAAGAAACATAGCAGCTACAGACAGATTATTTATACTCTTCCAACCACTGCAAAATGTCTTAGTATTTTTAACAGTTACCTTCCTTTAGCAGGGCAGAGACATTGGTTGTTAGCTGGTGCAGAAGAGCTGATCTGGGAATGGTGAATAAAACCTCCCCCTCCTCTATGTTGTCCTTAGCCAGCATCCCATACTCAGCTATGGTTCCCTCTTTACTCACATACACCTGCAGAGACACACATCCACTATTAAATGTCTTTGCTTTGAGAGGATGGAATCACTTTCACTCAATAGACGAAGTATTGAGTGTACTGAGTATTGAATAGACAGTATTAAGAAATGTGATGAATGCAGACACAAACTTAGTAAATAATATGACAGACTGGTTCCTTCAACAGAATATTAGTTGGCTTGCTGCAGTAACACCCAACATACCTTATTGCTGAGTACTACACCCACTTGGTCGCACCAAAGTAGAAAGTTATGCAAGGGAGTAAGCTCCGAGACCTCGTCTACCTGTCAGCAGCAGGGTAACACAAACTTATAAACAAGGGCAAGTAAACATGGGTCCCCCTAATAATTATTATTTACTATCGTACACTATTAATATGAGGTAGTCAACTTTCTAGCTAATTACAAACTAGTTACAATATAAAAGTACAACATGTGAAAAACACAATGATCTGAATTCATTTTATTTTAAGTTATCTTAGATGAAGTTACCGCTATTTGTACTTTGAACACTCACATTTTACATACATTTTGCTACCTTATCCCTATATACGCATGATTATTTAATGTGTAAATCCTACATTTACATCCACTACACCATGCATGGCTAGTTAACCTACGCATATAGCGACTGTCTTGTGTAGCTAACGATAGCGTTAACCCACTGTATAAACATACACATAACTAGACCAACGACTCATGTTTTGTGATGTTTTCCTTATTAGATTAAAACTGTAACCTTTGGTCGTTTCGCCTCTGTTGCCATTTTTTGAATCAACTATGAAACCCAGCAGTTTCCAGATACCGATAAACTAGCCTAAAGCTAATTCAAGCATGCACCTAACGTGTCGTGCGAGTTGTGGGTTAAGTATGACCTGAGCAGTGGCTTGCAGGCAGCTTACGATGGTTAGGAGAAGACTGCCTGAAAAACATATGACGTTTAATAAAAAAGAACCCTAAAATTAACTGACACGGATTTAAAACCTTAAAATATTAGTATCGATTAACCCTTAGAGGTGTGGTTGATGGTGGAGGTGTAACGGTGCTCCAGCCACTTTTATTTTACGCACTTGCAAATGGAAGGTGATAGCAGTAAATTGATTACAAAAACCTAATACACAGTTAAAATATTTACAGCTTTATTTGTAATTTTAAACGTATAGTCTGTAAAATTTGATCCTGCTACATAATTAGAGACACTTAGTGTCATCAAATCTTTTCGCGTTCAGAGATTAGTACTGCTAGTACTGCTAGTTTGTAAATATGGTAACACCCGATGACCACTAGCAGGCGTCGTTAACCCGTTTACATCCCGACATCCCACATAGTCATTGAGCTGAATTGCGCTCCGGGTCACGTTATGACACGTAATGTAATGTAGGCTCGTTGGTCTAGGGGTATGATTCTCGCTTTGGGTGCGAGAGGTCCCGGGTTCAAATCCCGGACGAGCCCAATTTTGAACCCGTGGACGTTTCCAAATGATGCATATCGGCAGTTAGTCTGAAGTGTGTAAGTCCAAACACACCCATTGAAAAACTTACAAACTCCTTCAATCAGTGCCTGATGCCTGATGGGAATGAATGCAAGTACATTGGGAATAAAGGTAATTTGGGACAGCATGGCGCATTAATTATGAATGGAAAAGGCTATTGAAATGAAAGTTTAATATTATTTTGTTTAATCAAGGAGAAGTGTTAATGCAGGTGTATTTTAAAGAATACAGATTTAATTCTACAAAATGCAACGAAACATACATATTTTGAAAAAAATTGGATTCTTCAATTACTTTAAGACCTAAATCATAAGTTTTAAGGGAAAATTTTGTCATAATATATATATATATATATATATATATATATTATCACACATCAGGACTAACCCTCCATCTGATCCTCTGACGCAATTTCGTTGTACACCTTATAATGACTTATAGAGAACTTTACTTTAATCAATAGGGTTGTTTGAATCTTGAATCTTTAAACCGGCTTATACATAGACCTGTTTACGTTAAGAAAAACAAAGTTTCTCTTCTGTTCTGTTCTGTTCCACGGACCACAGGGTCAATGGGTTTAATCCTCAGTCCTGGATATGTGTCCTCGGGCGAGACCTTGCATGGCAGCCAACACCATCGGTGCATTTTTGATGAAAGAGCTATGTAAGTGGACATTTACAGTTTAGTGCATTTATGTATTCAGAATATGTAGCATGGTGGTGCAGTGGGTAGTGCTGCTGCCCCACACCTAGAAAGTCCCTGGTTTAAATCTACCTGCTGACTGTGGGCTTTCTGTGTTGAGTTTGCATGTTCTCTGCTCGTGTGGGTTTTATCCCACAGTCCAAAGACATGCATGCTATGTTAACTGATGACTCTAAATTGCCCGTAGGTGTGTAGCAATATGGAGTTTTCAATATGAATATTGATAACAGACCTTACAGGTACACATTTTCACTAATTTATCCTCGTTACACGGCACCAGATAAGTTATAGGAGATGATCACTGTGTTAAAACCAGTTAATCATTGATTATCCAGAACAAATTAATTAGGCAGTCTCTTTACAGATAATGTCGACGCATCACCTAATATCGACAAATACATTGTTATTAATCTAGTAACAGATACATACAGATGATAAATAGTTCAGAAATAAACATTTGGGAATGCATAAGTGGTGTTCAACAGAGGTCTCGCCCCATCCACAGTTAAAACCCACGCTGCGGCCATTTCATCCTGTCATGAGGGTTCTGGTCAAAGATTGGATCACATTCTCTGATTACACGCTTACTAAAAGAAGTGACAAGACAGTGGCCTCGTTGTGTTCTGAATTAGTAGTCACGCCATCAATGGATATAGAACACTATTAAAAATGTCATGCTGTGGATTAGAGTTGTTGTTTGTCGTCTTAAGGGCAGATGGCTCGTTGGTCTAGGGGTATGATTCTCGCTTTGGGTGCGAGAGGTCCCGGGTTCAAATCCCGGACGAGCCCTGTTTTTTTAATCATTCTGGGTCGCACACAGTCAATGAACTAATGTAGAGAATGTTTCTAACAGAATATTACTTTTTTTCATGTAAAAACAAAAAAACCAAAGGCTGCAGACTACAACTACAGTCACACGACATTATATGAATCACCTATATAATCTGTACTATCTGATCAATTTAAAGCATAAATCAAAACACACTGAAAGCTATGGAGACTTAGGAGGCTACAATCTTTCAGTCTACCCACACGTCTCCAATAAACGATATTCATCTAAATACACAAAGGTAAATGCATAGCTTGGACCAGCAGATGGTGCTATTGGACAAGATGAGATGCAGCGTCTCAGATTGCCACATCAACAGTTAAAGTTTGGATCACAAGTCTTGATCGGAGACAAAAACAGACGTAAACAGCAGGAACAGGAGGCTCGTTGGTCTAGGGGTATGATTCTCGCTTAGGGTGCGAGAGGTCCCGGGTTCAAATCCCGGACGAGCCCTTCACTTTTAAACTCTGGGTGTCACATTAACTCAATATAGTATTTTAGACTATATTTTTAAAGGGAAAACAGGAAAACAGCAATACACACTTAGTCTATAACCTCTGCACTTACCTGTAACGTTTGGTCTGGACTGAGTTTTAGTTGATCATATGCATGTTCAGGCCTCATCTGTACTCAACCTTTCTCACCTTGTCATAACAAAGCCATTTACCATACAAAAAATAAAGACTGCGATTAATAAATGACAGGCATGTCAAACAGCAACTAATGTAGACAGCTATTAATGCATAAAAAAGTAAAAAAGTACTTTGAGCTGATGTTGATGAATGATTATATTTGCCATCTGCAGTCTAAATGTCATTAGTCCCTACAGTACAAATAATGGATAGATATTTTCTCCTGTCCATACTAAAATGTGTAAATAATTAAAAAATAATGTTCAGCCATTGGTCAGGGAATGTACTGATAATATGTTATTTGCTGATCACAGCTTAAGATTAAGGAGCTGTTATATTAGGTGTCTAGTCTATCTGGCAAAAGAGACGTACACCTCAATAAGACACCCAGATAAAATAAAACACAAGGTAACAATATAAAGTTTTTAATTTTTTTTGTCAAATCAGTGTATCTCTCTTCAAACAGGCTCCCCAGCTCTGAACAACAGAATTAAAAACAATAGAATTGCATTGATGGAATTTTTAATAAATTTGCCTCATTGAATACACAGGGCCCCTCTTACACTAGTGTTGCACAAAGAACTAAACATTAGTTAATTTTGTTTTTGGCAGGCCAAGCAAGATAAACGGCAAATAACTGCTGGATGACATTTGTGTTACAGTCTCCTTAGACCATTCCAAACCCTGTGTCAGTGCTCCAAATAATAGCAAGCAAGTCTCCTTTAAAGAGACTGTACTCTTTGCAATGTCCTGGAAGTTGTAGCAGGTGAAAGCAGGCAGAAGACCTTGGAAAGTTGCTCTTCAACACCCATCTGTCTGGGAAGCACATTCTATCCTCCCCACAACTGCACAAGTTTCCCAAGCATATTTGGAGATGCTATTTAAAATGCACTTATATAGCCCTCAAAGCACTTTACACTGCTTCTAATTCACACACACTCTCACACACCGATGGGGGAGCTGCTATGACCAGGAGCAACTAAGCTGGGGTTCAGTGTCTTGCTCAAGGACACTTAGACATGTGACCGGAGGAGCCAGGGATTGAATCAACAACTGCGAGATTGGTGAACAACAGCTCTACAATTAATTTTGTACTTTGGCTTGTTACTGTTGTGTTCTTGACCAACATGATTTTCTTCAGTTAAATTAAGAAAGTACAAGAAAACTGACAATTCTCAATAAATGTGTGAAGGAATGAGATGTTCCTACATGTCCTCCAAAGTTACATCATTGTCTTCATCCTTATCATGTATTGGGAAATTTATCTTGTCCAAAACCATCTGACAGAATAAGTTAAAAATTTGGATCACAGGTCTTGATGGCAGACAAAAACAGACGTGAACGGTGGGAACAGGAGGCTCGTTGGTCTAGGGGTATGATTCTCGCTTAGGGTGCGAGAGGTCCCGGGTTCAAATCCCGGACGAGCCCTTCCTTTTTAAACTCTGGGTGTCACATTAACTCAGTTAAGTATTTTAGACTATATTTGTAAAGGGAAAACAGCGATACACATACACTCAGTCTATGACTTCTGAACTTACCTGTAACGTTTGATCTGGACTGAGTTTTAGCTGATCATATGCATGTTCAGGCCTCATCTGTACTCAACCTTCCTCAGCTTGCCATTTACACATATAAAAAATAAATACTGCAATTAATAAATGACAGGCATGTCAAACAGCAACTAATGTAGACAGCTATTAATGGACAAAAAAGTAAAAAAGCACTTTGAGCTGATGTTGATGAATGATTATATTTGCCATCTGCAGTCTCACTTAAATGTCATCAGTCCCTACAGTACAAATAATGGATAGATTTTTTCTCCTGTCCATACTAAAATGTGTAGTTAATTAAAAATAATGTTCAACCATTGGTCAGGGAATGTACTGATAATATTATATGTTACTTGCTGAACACGGCTTAAGATGAAGAAGCTGTTACAGTAGGTTTCTGGTCCATCTGGCAAAAGTGATGTACACCTCACTAAGACTCCCTAAAAAAAAACACACAAGGTAACAATGCAATGTTTTTCAATTTATTTGTCAAGTGATGCTACAAAACGTGCATTTTTGCTTTCAACCTCTCTCGTTAGGTCAGCTTCATTAACAGCAGTGGCAGTAGGGCAGGGTTTTTAAGCAAGGACCATCAGAAAATGTAACAATTTATTTTTAAAGTTAAAAGTTGTGTTGTGTATTGTGTTACAATATAGTAAGAGATAGTTACAGATGCTGTAAAAATCATATGAGCCTGAAACTCACAACACTAATGCTGTGGACAAGGGAAGGTATACTACAAAGCAGCTGAGTATGAGACGACATATTCACAGGAGGAAAGTACAATTCCATTTTATATGTGAAAACATAGGCGGCTACAATCTTTCAGTCTACTCACACATCTCCAATAAACGATATTCATCTAAATACAAAATGATGAACGCATTGGACCAGCAGATGGTGCTATCGGACAAGACCAGATGCCGTGTCCCAGCTTGCCACATCACCAGTTAAAAGTTTGGATCACAGGTCTTGATAGGAGATAAAAACAGACGTGAACAGTGGGAACAGAAGGCTCGTTGGTCTAGGGGTATGATTCTCGCTTAGGGTGCGAGAGGTCCCGGGTTCAAATCCCGGACGAGCCCTTCATTTTTTACCTCTAGGGGTTACACACACTTAATAAAGTACAGTAGACTATATTTTTTAAGAAAAAGGGAAAACCAGAAACCCACATAGGCTGATCCTATGACTACATTACAGTGCACTCCTTACAGATAATAAGTACAACTTCTAAAATACACATCGAATAGGTTGGCTGAGTGTTTCCTTCTAAACCCCTGTCTAACATTACTTAATACTACAGGTACATCACAGTAACTTATTGGGGTCACTATCAAATAGACGACACATGGGCCCCAAATTTCTACATCGCATCTCAATAAGAGTTGCTGTTAAAATTAAGCACAAGGCATCAATATTTTTTTAATATATGTTTTTGTTTTTTCCTAATTTTTTTCAAATATTCTCCAAAACATGCATTTTTGTTATAATGTCAAGGCCACTCCCAAGGTCCGATTCATGAACAGCGGTGGCAGCAATTTTTGAGCGAGACTCGTATAGGTTGTAATTTGATTAAAAAAAAAACTAACACTTGAAGAGCTTTGCACAACGTGGCGGAGTGTAGCAGATATTTAAGTGTTGTAGGTTCTATGCTAGCTTTAGCTAAAGCTGCACATTGTAGCCTAAACTAACTATAAAGAGGCAAAAAATGCTTAAAATAACAAACAAACAAACTTTTGCAATGAGGCTTCATAAACTGTTAGCTACTCTGGTTCTTCTTTGAAATGAGGCCATTCTCTGAAATCACTTACGTTGTTCCCATATTCTCTTACTATATTTGTAAAGGGAAAACAGGAAAACAGCGATACACATACACTCAGTCTATGACTTCTGAACTTACCTGTAACGTTTGATCTGGACTGAGTTTTAGCTGATCATATGCATGTTCAGGCCTCATCTGTACTCAACCTTCCTCAGCTTGCCATTTACACATATAAAAAATAAATACTGCAATTAATAAATGACAGGCATGTCAAACAGCAACTAATGTAGACAGCTATTAATGGACAAAAAAAGTAAAAAAGCACTTTGAGCTGATGTTGATGAATGATTATATTTGCCATCTGCAGTCTCACTTAAATGTCATCAGTCCCTACAGTACAAATAATGGATAGATTTTTTCTCCTGTCCATACTAAAATGTGTAAATAATTAAAAAATAATGTTCAGCCATTGGTCAGGGAATGTACTGATAATATTATATGTTACTTGCTGAACACGGCTTAAGATGAAGAAGCTGTTACAGTAGGTTTCTGGTCCATCTGGCAAAAGTGATGTACACCTCACTAAGACTCCCTAAAAAAAAACACACAAGGTAACAATGCAATGTTTTTCAATTTATTTGTCAAGTGATGCTACAAAACGTGCATTTTTGCTTTCAACCTCTCTCGTTAGGTCAGCTTCATTAACAGCAGTGGCAGTAGGGCAGGGTTTTTAAGCAAGGACCATCAGAAAATGTAACAATTTATTTTTAAAGTTAAAAGTTGTGTTAATATTCAGACACAAACAAAAGGCCAAAGTCTAAAACGTATGCAATTATGTAAAATGGTTGATATTAAAATTATTCATATTGAGGGGATCACTGAAATCTACACAGCTACTGTAAATTGCTGAGTTAAAAGGGAAAACAAGGCTGCAGCCAGGTAGTCACACTAATGAACTGAGAAAACCTAAAACTATGTTAGATGACCCACTCAACTAAAAGTGACTGAGGTAAATAATGTTATCCCCTAATACCATTGTTCACAACTCGTGTTCACATAAAGAACATATGGGCTCTTTCAGAACACCCGCACAACATTCTAGGTTTCATATATATAGTCCTATATAGTCTGTACCATCTGATCAATTTAAAGTTTAATCTATGTGTTACAAACATATTGAAAGCTGAACACATCTAGCTTTTCAAAAAGATGCAGTCTTTATGTGTACGTTGCAGAAATGCAGAGACTGTCATATTGGGCCCTGCTCATGAAAAGTGCAATTACAATATAGTAAGAGATAGTTACAGATGCTGTAAAAATCATATGAGCCTGAAACTCACAACACTAATGCTGTGGACAAGGGAAGGTATACTACAAAGCAGCTGAGTATGAGACGACATATTCACAGGAGGAAAGTACAATTCCATTTTATATGTGAAAACATAGGCGGCTACAATCTTTCAGTCTACTCACACATCTCCAATAAACGATATTCATCTAAATACAAAATGATGAACGCATTGGACCAGCAGATGGTGCTATCGGACAAGACCAGATGCCGTGTCCCAGCTTGCCACATCACCAGTTAAAAGTTTGGATCACAGGTCTTGATAGGAGATAAAAACAGACGTGAACAGTGGGAACAGAAGGCTCGTTGGTCTAGGGGTATGATTCTCGCTTAGGGTGCGAGAGGTCCCGGGTTCAAATCCCGGACGAGCCCTTCATTTTTTACCTCTAGGGGTTACACACACTTAATAAAGTACAGTAGACTATATTTTTTAAGAAAAAGGGAAAACCAGAAACCCACATAGGCTGATCCTATGACTACATTACAGTGCACTCCTTACAGATAATAAGTACAACTTCTAAAATACACATCGAATAGGTTGGCTGAGTGTTTCCTTCTAAACCCCTGTCTAACATTACTTAATACTACAGGTACATCACAGTAACTTATTGGGGTCACTATCAAATAGACGACACATGGGCCCCAAATTTCTACATCGCATCTCAATAAGAGTTGCTGTTAAAATTAAGCACAAGGCATCAATATTTTTTTAATATATGTTTTTGTTTTTTCCTAATTTTTTTCAAATATTCTCCAAAACATGCATTTTTGTTATAATGTCAAGGCCACTCCCAAGGTCCGATTCATGAACAGCGGTGGCAGCAATTTTTGAGCGAGACTCGTATAGGTTGTAATTTGATTAAAAAAAAAACTAACACTTGAAGAGCTTTGCACAACGTGGCGGAGTGTAGCAGATATTTAAGTGTTGTAGGTTCTATGCTAGCTTTAGCTAAAGCTGCACATTGTAGCCTAAACTAACTATAAAGAGGCAAAAAATGCTTAAAATAACAAACAAACAAACTTTTGCAATGAGGCTTCATAAACTGTTAGCTACTCTGGTTCTTCTTTGAAATGAGGCCATTCTCTGAAATCACTTACGTTGTTCCCATATTCTCTTACTATATTTGTAAAGGGAAAACAGCGATACACATACACTCAGTCTATGACTTCTGAACTTACCTGTAACGTTTGATCTGGACTGAGTTTTAGCTGATCATATGCATGTTCAGGCCTCATCTGTACTCAACCTTCCTCAGCTTGCCATTTACACATATAAAAAATAAATACTGCAATTAATAAATGACAGGCATGTCAAACAGCAACTAATGTAGACAGCTATTAATGGACAAAAAAGTAAAAAAGCACTTTGAGCTGATGTTGATGAATGATTATATTTGCCATCTGCAGTCTCACTTAAATGTCATCAGTCCCTACAGTACAAATAATGGATAGATTTTTTCTCCTGTCCATACTAAAATGTGTAGTTAATTAAAAATAATGTTCAACCATTGGTCAGGGAATGTACTGATAATATTATATGTTACTTGCTGAACACGGCTTAAGATGAAGAAGGTGTTACAGTAGGTTTCTGGTCCATCTGGCAAAAGTGATGTACACCTCACTAAGACTCCCTAAAAAAAACACACAATGCAATGTTTTTCAATTTATTTGTCAAGTGATGCTACAAAACGTGCATTTTTGCTTTCAACCTGTTAGGTCAGCTTCATTAACAGCAGTGGCAGTAGGGCAGGGTTTTTAAGCAAGGACCATCAGAAAATGTAACAATTTATTTTTAAAGTTAAAAGTTGTGTCAATATTCAGACACAAACAAAAGGCCAAAGTCTAAAACGTATGCAATTATGTAAAATGGTTTATATTAAAATTATTCATATTAAGGGAATCACTGAAATCTACACAGCTACTGTAAATTGCTGAGTTAAAAGGGAAAACAAGGCTGCAGCCTAGTAGTCACACTAATGAACTGAGCAATTTTTGAGCGAGACTCGTATAAGTTGTAATTTGATAAAAAAAAACAAAAACTAACACTTGAAGAGCTTTGCACAACGTGGCGGAGTGTAGCAGATATTTAAGTGTTGTAGGTCTCATGCTAGCTTTAGCTAAAGCTGCACATTGTAGCCTAAACTAACTATAAAGAGGCAAAAAATGCTTAAAATAACAAACAAACAAACTTTTGCAATGAGGCTTCATAAACTGTTAGCTACTCTGGTTCTTCTTTGAAATGAGGCCATTCTCTGGAATCACTTTAGTTGTTCCCATATTCTCTTACTTTTGTTTTTCTGTCCCCTCTTTTTTTCTTTTTCATCTCAGTTGCCCTCATTACCTTCACCTATTTTCTCCGAACCCTTTTTCACTCTTCTGTCTCCTTCTTCTTATACTCACTCTCCTGACTCTTAGTCTGTGTCTGCTGCAGTTTTGCTATTTCAATCGCTTACTCCTCTCAGTTTATTGTCTCCTTCAATCCACTAATACTACCTGAAAGACACAGGATTTGAAAAGTTAGCCTGGAGTACAACAAATTTAGATTAGTCATCATGTAATTCTGTTATTTTGTAATTGTTGGTCATTTGAATCCATAATGTTAAACATAATACATCCATTATCTGTAACCACCTATCAGTGCTGTCACAGGGCGAGAGACAGAGGACACCCTCAACCTCCAGTCTATCTAAGGGCCAACACAGAGAGACAGATAACCATTCATATTTACCGTCAATTTGGAGTCGCCGATTAACCTAACATGCATGTCTTTGGACTGTGGGCGGAAACCCACGCAAGCACGAGGAGAACATACAAACTCCACACAAAACAGGACGCATCCGTCCGGGGTTGCGAACCCGCAAACTGCTTGCTGTAAAGCGGCAGCGTTAAACAATTCCAACCATAGTACAAACAGGAAACAATGGTGCATAGAAATTATAATGACATATATGGGGGAACAACAATAAAAGTATGATTGTTCTGGTGGTGTACAGAGCTTGTTTTGCAGTGTGAAACCATTTGATAAAACTGTTTGCGCTTCAGTGTCAGTCTCCCTCTACTTGTAATGAACTGGTGTGTTTTATTATGAAATCAGCAGAGAGGAAGTTGTTGTTGGGACTCCACTATCTCCTCTCGCTGTGTTGTCGTACTGCCCAGCTAACGATTGCATATTTTAACTACAGTTTATAGCTGAGAAGAGAGTTAGGTAAGATTGCACAACTTGCTACGGTTTTCTAAAAACAACGATGCCGCCTGTTTTAGTTCGCTAATAGGTGTTATTTTTCTCCGCGATATTAACGACTACACTAGCCAACTGCTATTTTCGCTAAACATTCCAAGCATTGAAGGAAAATAATGGCGGTTATATGTATTTCGAGATATAAATGAATATGTTACTTAGTACTGGTAGGGGGCTTACCATTGTTAAAGGGACATGTGCTTTTGCTGTATTTTGTCATTCTTGTATAGCAAACGGGCAAGAGATTAGCTTGTTGTAAAGCTTTAGCTTGCCACTTTCTGTTGCTAGGCAACAGAACACTCCACTGGGTGTCTGAGGTAAAGCCTGTAATTACATTAGTGTAGCAAAATCACGTACTGACACTTTTCTTGTGTGCTAAATTTCTTCTTTAAAGTCTTTAAATAACTTAAAAACACCCAGATTAAATAAATTGCCTCATTTTTGTCTCGGCTTGGGTCTTGTCTGTTTAGGGACATACCAGCAGGCACAATGTTGGTCCCCATATTCACTCTTAAACTGAACCACAAGATTAACCCTCGCATGGTGGCTATTGGGAAATTTGATGGAGTCCATCCATGCCTTACTGCAGCAACTCAGGCTGGGAAGGTGAGAGATATAATTGCTATGTAATTTTCTCAGATATATATTTTATATGGACTGCCTCACTCAACAGTACTTAACTGCATTTCTTGTACACTCAACACAATGATTGCTTATAAAATATAATTTTTTATTTAATACCTACTGTAATCTTTCTCTTTGAAAGGTTTTTATCCACAACCCTCACACTCGAGGTCAGAGGCCTGCGGCCCACCGACTGAGCCAGAGCACCCAGGATTCTGACATTTCTCTGCTTAACATCAACCAGGCAGTCACTTGTCTCACAGCCGGAATGCTGGGACCAAACACCACAGGGGATACCCTCTTAGTTGGATCCCAGACTAACCTGCTGGCCTATGATGTCCATGACAATGCTGATATATTCTACAGAGAGGTGAGTGGAGAAAAGTAAGGGATAGGCTAACTTGGGATGTCCCACTTATCACAGTGATAAATGTATAATGCAGTATAATATATATTACTTTAAACAGTTGATTTTGTAAAATATTTCTTCAGTCTGTTTGTTGCTTTTTGAGTGACTCTGCAAACAACCAAACAATCTTAATAAAAACCTTCTATCTATGCTAAATTCAGTTTTTGCATTTGTGTGTGTAGGTGACAGATGGAGCCAATGCTATTGTGCTGGGGAAACTTGGCGACATTCCGACTCCACTTGCCATCATCGGAGGAAACTGTGCCTTGCAAGGCTTTGACTATGAGGGAAATGACCACTTTTGGACAGTGAGAAAACTTTAATTTGTCTAACATTCAGTAGGTTGGTTTCATTGGAAAGAAAACCTTGACACTTGAGTAGATTGCAGTATCCGTTAATCTGTGTTCCTTACAATGGAATTTCTGTGAAAGTGTGTTGTAAAAGTAAAACATGTTATGCTTTTTCAGTGATTTGTGAAGGTTAATATGCAAAACCTTAGAAATATTTATTAGTTCTGAAACTGAAAAAAACTAACTAGATTGGTGTATTTCTACCTCCATTTATCCCAGTTTTATCAATTTCCTTCTTTCTTAGGTAACTGGAGATAATGTCAGGTCTCTGGTTCTCTGTGATTTTACTGGGGATGGGAAAAATGAGGTATGTCTTAATTGTTTGTATTCTGACTCCAGGTAGGGAGCTTGATCACCTGTCTTCCTTCTTTCTCCCTAACCAATACATCTTTCACTTAAAAATGCTCACAGATGTGTCAAAAATATTGATGATATTAATTAAACTATTAAATAGTTATTTAATATTAATAGGGTGATTTGTTGATTAAAGAAACTGACTATTGGATATTGCGTTTACAGCTCCTTGTAGGATCTGAGGACTTTGATATCAGGGTATTCAAAGAGGATGAACTAGTGTCTGAGATGACTGAAAACGAAGTAAGTGGATGCAGTGGCAGTGTCCTGCACTTTGTCCAGATGTCTTGACTCAAAAGAATATTAATTTGCACTGACCATGTTCTGAAATATTAAGAATTAAATTGTGTGAGGATAACAACTGTTATCATGTTTGTACTGGAAACAATGTTATGTTGTGTGCTCTATTTTGTGCCGAACTGATGATATGATGAAGATTTCTCTCTCTTTTCCCTTCACACAGACAGTAACATCACTGTGCCATATGCATGATAGCAGGTTTGGCTATGCCTTGGCTAATGGCACAGTGGGAGTCTATGACCGCACTGCCCGCTACTGGAGGATTAAGGTGCAATCTTTGTTTGTAACTATTTAATCTTTGATCTTTATAGGATGGTACAAATCAATATTAGTAATTACCAACAATATGTTTGGTATTTGTTGAGTATTTTTAATTATATTTTAACCCTCAACATTTTCTTCTAAAACGCTTAGTTCTCTTTATTCAATCTATATTCTCTCTGTCTCTCCTCCTGCTATGTCTTTTATCACACAAAGTGTTTATTTTACTTGTTCTTAAGCTTTTAAGCCTTCACAAGTATGGTGTTTTACTTGGCTGACCTAAAAATCTTTAAAGCCAGCCATATTGTGAATGTAATATGTCTCAGTTTTTTTAAATAAAGCATTTCTTTCTCCCCATTCAGTCTAAAAATCATGCAATGAGTATCCATGCCTTTGACCTTAATGCTGATGGTGTTGTGGAGCTTATCACTGGCTGGTCCAATGGAAAGGTTTGCAATCAAACTAATAGGCCTGGTGTTTAGAAATGACTTCTGACACTTAAGAAATGTAATTAGTTGTTTTATTTTTAGAGTTTGTTCATTCCTTTATTTCCTAGCTTTGTTAAAAGTCTTTTTATCATTCCCTTTCAGATTGATGCTCGTAGTGACCGCACAGGTGAGGTCATCTTCAAAGACAACCTGTCTTCGTCTGTGGCTGGAGTGGTGGAGGGAGACTACAGGTTGGATGGACAGAAACAACTCATCTGCACCTCCGTAGAGGGAGAGGGTAATGTGTGCCTGTCTGTGACAAATACAGTGTCTGTCAGTATTTGTTACAAGGTGTCGTGTTATATAATCACTGACATTACTCAAACTGCACATAAATGTTTAAGTATTATCTAGCTAAATATTTCCACTTTAGTTGACCTTAAGAATTTTCATATTCATATCAGCTTCAGCTGTGCTAGCTTAGTTCAGATACACTGTAGCTTACAAACATTCTAAAATTGATTATGGAAATACTTAGAAGTTGTGTGATGATGTTGTAATTGTTCTAAATGTGTGTATGCTGCAGTCCGTGGTTACCTGCCAGCAAGTAAGGACCTTAAAGGAAATCTCATGGATTCGAGCGCTGAACAGGACCTCATTAGAGAGCTTAGCCAACGCAGACAGAATCTGCTGCTTGAGCTACGCAACTATGAAGAAAATGCCAAGGTAAAGAGAGTATTTTTATTTAGTCATTTACTAATGGAATACATTTTTAGTCAATAAAAGTGCTCACCTGGTGTGGGCTGTATTTAGATTTCTATGTTGACTTTATTTTTTGCCGTATATCTGTTTTTGTCCGAGATTGAAGCACACAATGTACAGTTTGATAACACAGAATTCCTAATTAATGTTTTGCTGTTTATGATTTTTATGGCTGATCTGACAAACAGACTAATTTTGTTACAGGGTGTGTCAGAGGCAAACAGTGGGATGGGAGTCATACCCGCCAACACTCAGCTCCAGACAGCTCTGTCAGTGAGACCTGCTACAGAGGCCCAAAAGGCTCATGTTGAGCTCTGTATTTCAACGCCAAATGGTATAGTTTAGCAGAGATGTTTAAGCTTATCGACCTGAGAAAATACTAGTAATTGCTTGAATATATCCTTTATTATTTTTAGAAACTATTATCCGTGCAGTTCTCATCTTCGCAGAAGGGATATTTGAGGGGGAGAGCCATGTTGTTCACCCCAGTTCCCAGAACCTGTCGGGCTGTGTCCGAGTTCCCATTGTCCCTCCAAAAGATATACCAGTAGATCTACACATAAAAGCCTTTGTTGGAGGAAAAACTAGGTAGGATGTGTGTAAGTAAGTGCATGCTGTCAAACATGAATCAAATGAACAGTAAATAAATTGTAGATGATTGCATTATAGATCTGAATAATTGATTTTTGTTCCCTTTTCACCTTTAACCAACCTTTACTCATATTGCCCACTGCAGCACCCAGTTTCATGTGTTTGAAATCACTCGTCAGCTGCCTCGTTTCTCCTTGTATGACATTACAGTCGACGCCTCAGCTGCTCCATCTACTGGATGTGTTACTTTTAGCATCAATGACCGACCACAGCGGGTAGGCTGTCACAGAGGTTCTGTCTGGGAGTCTGAACATTGTTCAAGCAATAACGTGCTTAGAGTGGTCTTAATTTAAATGTGATCTCTCTGCATCTAGGTATGTAGTCTTTTACCTACATGTGCATGTGTGTGCAGGTAGTTATGTGGCTGAATCAGAACTTCCTGCTTCCAGAGGGAGTAGACAGTCCTGAAGTGACTTTTAATCCATTAAGAGGAGGGGGACTGCTGTCCATCAGCATGACCAGCAATGGACAGGTAGACACATGTCTAAACTGATATAAATTTAGAATTACAATTGTTTTTAGAATACACAATTTCTTTACATCTTTACAGTCAGTTTTGATTTTATTGATGAGATAATTAAATTTAGTTTAATGACTCAAAAGTAAAAAAAAATTAAACATGAAATTACTGTGACTTGTACTTTTTGAAGAATTGAATTTGAGAACTGAGCGTTAATGAGTAAGTCTAACCCTGTGATTAACAGAAATCTGATCAGTAAGGAGTAATTGAATCATTTTATTGATACAATCCACTTGTCTGGTAGAAAGTAGTTAAAATTATTGCAGTAGAAACATCAATTGCAAGAACAAATTTAATTTATAGAGATTAGCACTTTTTCTGTAATAATACAAGGTTGGACTAAAATTCAGAGTAGGTTGAACTCAGACTTTTATAGATAAAAGTCATTTTTTAGCATACTTTTTTTGCAAAATCACATTTTCCCCATGTTATCAAGCATAAGCAAATTGGTATTTAATTAGCAAAAAGTTACCCACTAGATCGCAGACATTTCCTGTGTAATCAGATGAAACTGATGTATAAAATTACATTCCCAATATTTCCATCCAGATCACTCTGAGAACTGATGACATTGACCTGGCAGGAGATCTGGTCCAATCACTGGCCACCTTTCTGGGAATAGAGGACCTGTCAGCAGAAGCAGACTTCCCAGGATACTTTGAGGAGCTACGCTCTACACTCACAGAGGTTTGGATGTATTCCTGTCTATCATAGATGTTTTATGCTGTTTAAAACAAGAAACAACTCGTACCTTTTTTACAGTTATCACTATGCTTTAGGACAACAGGCTACTTTCAAGGCTAAGCAACATAAAGAGGCACTGGAAAGATTGTCAATATCAGTTTGTGCTACATTTGTTGTTTTCAGCAATAAAAGGCACAGCTACAGCAGGATTCCAGGGTTTGTTCCTTTATGTATAGTCAGAGGTCACATGCCACATCTGTTACAACAACTGTCTGTTAGTGGTGCACCACAAAATCTGCAAGATAGTTCGGTAATCTTTCTGATAACTAAATCTATCTTTATTGATTAGTTATACTTTGTTTGGAACGTTCTTCCAAAATCAAATATTGTGTCCCATTTTTGCCCTATTACCAGCTGTGTGTTCACAAATGGCACATGCTGTGGTAACATAAACTCACCTATAGGTGTCTCTACTTGATGCACAAGCTCTGTCTTTTTAGTCTGTTGTAAATAAATCTTTGCACACTTGTTTCTAGAGTCCACCAGAAACACATATTAATTATGTGGTATATTAAATCTTAAATTTATATTAAACATTACATTTCTGTTTTTCAGGTAGATGAGTTCCACTCCGTCCATCAGAAGTTAACTGCAGCTATGGCTGACCACTCCAACTACATCAGGAACATGCTGGTGCAAGCAGAGGATGCGCGCCTTATGGGTGACATGTGAGTTCATTAAACTGGTCTCATGTAATAGGTATGAACTATATAACACTTGTCCCTCAAAGTGTTTTAGAGCTTTTTCAGCAAATACTGATATGTAATTGTTTAATTAACAACATTTATGGCTGCGCTGTATTTGTTGTGATTGTTGGTAACCCTTGGTTAAGGAAAGGGACTAAATGGACAAATGCCATCTTTAATGTTATTAGGTATGGCTTTTTTATGTTTATCTTATTTAAAAAGATACACTGTATTGAAATAACCCTCAGAAGTGAATAACATTTTAAGTGAAAGAGTTACTGTTGGAATAGATGTGTATTGTAAAAAAATTGTCCTAGATCTTTTTACCACTGAAACACACAGAAAAACAAAGTCACTATTATGTTATTTTCTCTTCTTGTAGTTTGTCGTCCTCTAATTTTCCCTGACATGTTAATTTTTCTACGTGTTCTGTAGAACAACTATGAAGAAGCGTTACAGAGAGCTGTACGATCTAAACAGGGATCTTGTCAACGAGTATAAAATCCGCTCTAACAACCACAATGCTCTCCTGGCCTGCCTCAAGTCTGTCAACCAGGCTATTCAGCGAGCTGGTAGACTCCGAGGTAGACCACTGTTTGTGTGTGTGTGTGTGTGTGCGTGTGTGCGTGTGTGTGTGTGTGTGTGTTTGTGTGTGCGCGCATGCATGTGTGTGAGAAGATGCAATGTAACCACAGTTTCTTAAGTACAGTATTTTATGAGAACTGATTGATCAGTGCTGATTGCAGTTGATGACAATTCGCAGAGCTTAAAATCATTCGGATCAACTGAAGATTGAATCATGACAACGAGACTTCTTTTTTCTCTTTAGAAGCATTTTGCGACATATCCAAGCATCTTCTTCAGCCTGAATAAAGTGGCTAGGGAACCTGTTATATCCTCCAGAGTAGGCTTTGTTCCAATCTGGCATAAATAGGCCCATTAAGGTGGGAGGTGGGAACAGGGGGGAGTCATCAAGATGTAACAATTATGACCCCCTAAACCCCTGAATTGGGGGTCTAACCAAGAAGAAAGTTGACATGATTTAATCTTTGGATAACCAAACATGGATGACTGAGAGTCTTCACCCATATTTGGCTCAACCTTTTAAGTGATAATACTTCATGCATATGTGTCTGTCTCCTAATTTGTTTTGTCTGTCCTTGTATTCAGTGGGTAAGCCTAAGAACCAAGTGATCTCTGCATGTCGAGATGCCATCAAGAGCAATAATGTCACCGCACTCTTCAGGATCATGAGAGCTGGCACTGCATCCTCCTGAAGGTGGAAGGAGGGGCGTTTAAGAATAGATAAAAAGAGGAAGGGATGCTCATGGGCACAACTAATGAGTACTGTATTATTAAATTTCTTCTATTTCGAGCATGGCACCAGCAAGGATGTGTCTCCAGAGTGATAGGCCTGGTGCAAGAATTAAGTGTGGAAGCAAAACATTTTAGGAGTCTCGACCGGGGACAATGTTTTAGCCTTAATCCATCTTGTTTTATGACTTAGTTTTACACAAGAGCCTGGCAGCAACATTTGGCACCAGCTCCTTACAATGTGAAATTCTGCTAGCTCACAGGAACAAAATGCTTACCACAAGATTACTGCAGTGTACATGTGTAACTGTTAACCATGTCAGTCTAGTTCTAAGAATGTTAGGATGAGCTTGCTTTAGTGCAGTTACAGCTTAAGTAACTGTCAAGATTCTCTCTCTGTAAAGATTTATATTTCCACATTTCTTTCTGATAGCATCTGTAGTAAATAAAGAGTTAAGCCTGGTGTCCATTAAATAGGCTTAAAAGGTTCCAGGCAATGTTACTCATTTTCTCATCACCTTCAGTAAAGGCATACAAACTGTACACAAGGATGTGAGCATTTGGGGAAAAGACAAAATGTGCTGGATCAACGCTCTTGACTGTTTACCTCAGCTTGACAGTGACGTTTAGAGAGAGCACAGCTGGAGTGAGACAGGTTGCAGCTTCGCCTCAGTGAAGAGTCATGCCAGTGAAATCACCGGTGGCACTCAAATTTCTGTGTAATAGCTCACACAAGCTCCAGTCTCCTCTCAAAGCTGTTTGCGATTGTGTGGCGTTCATAACCAAAGAAAACCATTTGAAATTAATGAATGTCACAGAAGACCAACACTGTGTGTTTAACTTGTTTATCTTTTGTAGACTGAACATAGAACATAAATGTTTGTGGCAGAAACTGTTATTAAATTGTTTAAATTAAATATTTAAAAAGAATTCTTGTTTGACTTTGTCACTATCATAAGGGAATGATTTTATTCTCGCTTTGTACCTTTTGTTGGATTTCCATATGGAAGCTAGAATTACTGTGTATAAAAACTGAGGCCAGTCCTCTAAACAGGGCAGTCAGCATGTAAGTCTGCTTTTCCCATGAAATCTTTTCTCTAATGGTCTAAATTTTTCCTTCAATCTGTCTCTGAAATTGATGTTAAACAGTAATTTTTGCACACTCCCAGTGACGTTTCTACAGATTCAATAAGACATGCCGGTGTGATAGTACCTAAAGAAACAACAATCTGAAAGGTGATACTCAGTGTACTCTTTGTGTTGACAGACATTAGTGCACTTTAAGGTATAGTGCTTTGGTCAACGACACCTCACCTGTAATCTGACATGGCTGTGGTCAGTGAACGGTGATATTAAGTGTTGTTACTGTCCTATTGCTACCACACCCCTAGTCTTGTTCAAGGTTAGTAAAATTAAGTAGGAGTGATTATATGTGATTCAAAGTGAACATGGAAGTTTTTCCAGATGAATTTATAGTAAATATTGTTTTACAAAATATTGACTCTAATATTACTGGGTTTAGAAGCTAAACCTTTATTGATCTATCTCAGAGAATAAGAAAAGAGAGGTAACACTAGTGAGATAGAACTTTGTATTTATAGAGTAAAAGTCATGCTCGAACAGAATCATACTTGTCACATATTTGTTGTCTGTATCCTATCTCTGTACTTACAAAAAAGAAACATGATTCATGTTATAACTTTTGGTCTTCACTTTTAATTATTCCCCTTCATTTCTGCCCTCCTCTGTTGCTGTGCTGGCATCTGGCTTAATGTTTCCCCTATCCAATTTGAGTCATGTGGTCAGGCCAAAGAATGAAGATGCTGCCTTCAGGTGCTTCTAGTAAGCTCCTGCATTTGATCACTGGCTCATAGATGTATTAAAGTATTGATGTGTTTAAGTATTTCTGTGGTAGAAAATGTAGGATTGGGTTTATCATTTGAGCCAATAACTGGATATCTCCACATTTGGCTATATATGTTGTATTGAGTTATCATGTTAAGCCCCAATGATAACACAGAAGAGTTATGCTACTGTTTGTTGCCTTTAGTATTTGCCATTTAGTATTTGCCTTTAGTCAATGGAAAAAAAAGATTTGAGATTTTATTCATTAGAGTTTGATTCACCAACTTTTTTGAGTTTGATTCACCATTTTAGCTCAAATTTTAAATTATCATTTTTGTCCTGTGTTTCATTGGTGATGCAGTTTTAATGTAAGCTGAGAGCTACAAGAATTCCCACTAGCTCCTATTTCTCCATTAAAACTTTTTTCTCTCCAGTCCTTTTGTGACATATTTCCAACAGCACTTTAAGGCAACATGAGCGCAGCAACGCAGAGAGCCAATGGGGTTGTGTCTCCTCTGCCCTTCTGCACACACACACACACACACACACATTCGTGGAAACATCTGGCTTCTCTCTCGTGTTTTCTGACTGGATCTTCTCTCTGAGCGCCGTGTTTCAGTCAGTTTATTTGAAGGTTTGTGTGCACAGCGGATTCCGACAGGACACAGTTTCTCCTCGTCCTCCTCCGTCTTGTCTGGTAAGTTTGACTGTCTTGCATTAATCACAAAGTCGTGCATATACGTCAGTATTAAATACAAACTTACATAAGGTAAAATCTGCTAAACATTTGTCAAAATGTAATGTCTGAAATGTGGGCAACTGAATTGCATTTAGTACATTTAGTACTTTAAACCCATCGTATTGCCACCACATGAACAGTTTTAAAAATGCCAAGACATTATTTACTAATAAAATAAATGGCTGTGTATTTTTTGTTTTCTTTGCCACAGGAACATTTTTTAAGAAAAATCAGATTGTACGTTTTTTTTTTTCATTTAGACGGAAGAGATGTGAGAGAGGGTTTCACAATCATAGCTTAAACTTTGTTTTTTCCACCAAAATACACCAAAAGAATAGAGACAGGGCAAGCAATGAGCTAAATGTTTTAATTGCATTGCCTTTTTGCTTTCAGGTCACTTTCTAGGTTATTTTTTCTTGTCATTTTGTCCCAGTTCAGTCCCAGATCTTTGCTGTCCCCACCTACTGGTGCTTAAAGACAAGGGCAGGATGGAGACAGACAAAGTGGACATACATCCAGTGATATGAGTAACATGCACCAAGGTCCACTTTTGTCTAAGGTTGATTTTCTCATTTTAGCCAGTGATTGATCACTCAAAAAAAGAAGTGGGGATGTATTTTTGCAGACAACATGGGAAGTTTGGGGTGAGATTTCTTTTAATACTGCTGAGATGAAGAACGAAAATCCCCACATCAAATTCTGCAGCTGCCTGCAAACCCAAATCAAGCTGGTTGACTTGTCTCGACTGCTGTGTGAGATACAGGATGAACTGCAGCACTTTAGTCCAAATGCATTTTTTCTCTGTACTTTCCTGAAGTCAATGTTTTTAAAAAAATGGCAAGGAAGATGGGAACGCTGAGGAGAATCCTCTACGTGAAGGGAGATGTGATGTGCACAATGCTGCTACTCATACTGTTCTGTCTGCTGCTCTATGCCCACCAGGTATCACACTGTACTACATTTACGAGATTTGTTTTATGATTTATGTATTACTTCACATGACCTGGTGGGTCGTACACATATTTCCAGGTTGTGGTCTCTTCTGGATGGGATAGACCTATGTGGAAGCTGGAGATCCACAGCTCTACCAGCTCTAGTCGAACCCTGCTAGGGACCAACAGGGCCAAAATGGGCCTTGAGTCTCCAGAGGTATGACAAAACCTATTTTAAGCAGGTGTAGTGTTTATTATGCTGTTCATTTCACTTTAGAGTGTTGGCATGCTAGGCTTTGCTAAAAAGCAAAAACGTGATGGATGATTACCTGAAGTTGCTTCAAGATTATCCATTGTTAGCTTGGTTTCTCATTTATAGTATTCGAGAAGCTCACATAACACTTAAGGATGTAATACTTTGTGTTTGCACAGAGACCAAGTGTTTCACTTACTGTCAGCTGCTGCGGTGAAGGGCAAAACAGAATGCTATGTGTGTGTTTCTCTGTGCGCCAAATGAATATTCATACTGCATATGTAGAAAGCATGTGTACACATATGTACACACATTCTGTTTGTATTTGTGTTGAATATCCATCTGTGCTGTTTCATTTTTAAATCAACTAGCCAGAGATAAACATTAGGCAGTACAAACAGGATAATTTTATTTTTCACACTTCTTTTTATCACTATGAAGTTTGGAAAAGCATACATAAACAAATGTGAGCAACTCTATATTCTCATTAAGGTGACATTTGTTATAACTAATGCCTTTTATCTCACCTGATGTCTTTTTAATGCAGCAGACCCCAACCAGCCCTTCAGAGCCACAGCTGCCATCTTGCAAGTCCCAGTCCAAGTCTAAAGCCTCTCAGCCCAAGTCCAAATCTCATGTTAAGTCTAAGAGGAAATCCAAGTCTCGACAGAAGAATGCACCCACAAAACCTACTGGCAATGTTCTGCCTACAATGCCACCATTTGACTTTGAGCGCTATCTGAGAGAAAAGGACAACAGAAACTTTAAGTTACTCATAGATCAACCACAGAAATGTCACATTGGAGGAGAAGAAAAAAGTGATGCAGATTCTACTACTGCTCCGTACATGCTCATTGCAGTAAAATCTATTGCTGCTGATTTTGATAAGCGTCAGGTAAAACATGATCAGTTTTATGTTTTCCTTTGCTGTGACAGTGGATAAATGTGTATAATGTATTAGTTACAGTAAACTTTGTAGTAGTACCTAGTTGGACCCCCTTTTGCCTTCAGAACAGCCATACTTTGTGGCATAGATTCAACAACTTGCTGGAAACTTCCTAAGAGATTTTGGTCCATATTGAGATGGCAGGATCATGCAGTTGCTGCAGATTTGTTGACTGCACATCCGTGATGCAAATCTCCAGCTCATACACATGATTTGGGCACTCTATTAAATTTATTTCTGCTCACTCTGAAGGTCATTCGAGTACAGTGTCATGTTTAAGAAACCAGATTCTTTTAGCTTTGTAACATGGCATGTTATCACACTGAAAGTATCAATTAGAACATCAGTGCACAGTGGCCATAAAAGGATGGAAATGGTCAGGAACAATACTGTGGCATTTAGACAATTGGTAAAAAGAGGCCCAAAGTGTGCAAAGAATATGTCTGTTAATCTTAAAGATGATTATCCGAAGAGTGAATCATGACACCAGTTGACATGATTCACTCTCTGGATAACCAAACCTGGATGACTAAGAATTCACAGTCTATAGAGAATATCAGCAAAAATCATCGGAAATGGCTTTCTGCCACCAATGATGCTTGGTTCGAACATCAGGAAGTCTTGACCATTTCTACATGCCTAAATGCACTGAGCTGCTGCCATATGATTGGCTGATCAGATATTTGCGTTAATGAGTATTTAACAGCCCATATAAAATAAATAAAGTGGCCGCATTTATTAAGTTAGCATCTACCTTGTGAACACAATGAAGAATTAGTTTTAGAGCCACAGGGGGGTGGGGGTGGAATATATAATACTAGACTCCAAAGACACAGCCTAATCAATAAATTAATGTGTAAATGCTAATGGTAATTAAAGCTAATATGTTTCTCTACGCTCTTAATTCTTTTAGGTGGTACGTCGGACATGGGGTAAGGAGGGACGTTTCCAATATGACGTATCCATTCGTACTGTTTTCCTCTTGGGGGTTCCCAGGAATCGAACTGCTCTGCCTCTGTGGGAGCAACTCCTGACCTATGAGAGTCAAATGTTTGGGGATATCTTGCTGTGGGACTTTGAGGACACGTTCTTCAATCTGACACTGAAGGAAACACATTTCCTGCTGTGGGTCAACAGCAGTTGCCCTGATGTCAAGTCAGTTTTAATAAAGTTAAAGTAAAGTTGATCTGATTTTAAGCCACAAAGTATGTGACTCCTACTGTAGCTAATGCTTTACCTGTTTTCTTTTCTCATGCAGGTTTATCTTCAAGGGTGATGCCGATGTGTACGTTAATGTGGAAAACATACTGGAGATGCTACAAGGTGTAAAGCCAGAAGAGGATCTGTTTGTTGGTGATATTATTATCCATGCTAAACCCATTCGCCGGCGCAGTTCCAAGTACTACGTGCCAGAGTTTATGTATGGAGGGGGTTTGTACCCAAATTATGCTGGAGGAGGAGGATTTGTCATGTCTGGACATACAGCTAGGAGACTTAGCTCAGCCTGTCAACAGGTACTTAAACAAGTTTTAGCATGTTTGTATTTGTGTTTTTAGAGATTTACAATGATTTTATTGTAATTCTGTTAGGTGGAGTTGTTCCCAATTGATGACGTCTTTCTGGGAATGTGCCTCCAGCTGATTGGCGTCAAACCATCACGGCACCAGGGCTTTCGAACCTTTGGAATTCCCCGACCTTCTGCTGCTCCCCACCTTCAGACATTTGATCCCTGTTTCTACCGAGAGCTCATGGTTGTTCACAGCCTCAGTGTTCCTCAGATCTGGCTGATGTGGAACCTTCTGCATGATCCCAAACTGAGCTGCCGGAACAGGACAAGTCCAACATCCTGGCCTTTTAAGTGGAAGGAGAAGATGGGACATACAATAGAAGGGGAGATTGACTATGGTGAAAAGCAGATCTTTACCGCGCATTAGAGGTTTTTCTTCACGTCAAGTTGGATCTACAAAAGCCCTTGCGGCTACAAAGTAGGCAAAATATAGGATCTGTTGGCAATTTGAAAGGCCTGTGATGTGTTCAAAAGCACAGTTGAATCATCTCAGACTTTTTCCTAGAGGCTGGGGAAATGATCTTTGAGGAAATGAACTGGCTAAGATCAAATTTGGTTCAGATTGTTCAGTTAGGAAGCCTAAAGAGAATTTAGCCATCAGAGCTATTATTTTATGTTGTGCACAGAGGAGTGTGATGACTTCTATCTCTCTCTCGGTTGACACAGTGCCCAGCCTAGACTGGAAAAGACTGGGCTTACTGGGAAGATGGTTTGGCGTTCTGTTCAGGCTCTCATGTGAGAAGAGAAGAGTAGGGACGTTTCCCTCTTCCTAATGCTGGATTGAAGCAGAAATGGGACAGTTGGATTATCTGTTCCCTGGAGGAACAACAAATGAACCTCAAACGAAAACCAGCTGTACAGGGGGAACCAGCTGGGACCTTACATCACACACAAAGACACACACACAAATAAACAAAACCTCTGCTCAGTGTGTCTGGAAAAGTCCAGCTTGTGTTCTTTCACGTAAACTTTAACTTTAATTCTTATGACTTTGATTTGTATAATAGTATTTTTCTTTAAAATTCTTCATACTTTGTTTATGTTAATAGTTCACAGTCAAAATGCTGCAAGATTTATAAACCTATTCGAATGCATTTCAAAAGCAAAACACGACTGGAGATCTAGATGGATTTATATGACCATTAGTTTTCATGCCCTTTTTCAGATGGCATCACCATGACATTTTTCTGCCATTATGACAAAATGCGTGCAAAATGAATGACATTTTTTCTTAGAATTCTTAAAGACAGCATTCTAAAAAAAAAAAAGAGTTAGAACTTAAAGATATTCAGATACTGCATTTTCAATTTATTAATGACTATAACTTCTAGGTCTGCAAGTTTCTGAGTATCAACTGCTCATTTGAATTTAGATCCCGAATATGCTTTTTGTTATAAAGTTTTTTTTAGAGCATCAACAGAGAAGTCAATGTTAACTACCTTCCTTCATCTATTATGTTTTCCCAGACCGCCTCTCTGGAGGTTCTGTGACACACAGGGTTACCTGATATGATACTGTTTGCATGACCCATTGCTGATTTCTATGCATTCATGTTGAGCTTAATAACCCAGAAACCCAGAGAATCTTTTGTGGTTCCTAAGTAAAATTAGCAATTAATGAAAGTTTCATTATTTGCTAATTTTACTCACTTTCTTTCATAATAGTGAAACCAATAATTCAAAGTGTATTAAAAAAACAAACAAAACAAAAACATTTTAGAATAAACTAGAAACAGAGTTGAGTGGGAGAGAAAATGTTTAGAGGATCAATATTTACCTTATCTCAACAAAGTTGTTCATGACAAGCATACAAACACCTTATAGATGATGAGGTTCAGTTTATGGCTCAAGTTAAATACCAAACATGCAATTTAACTTTGAGATTCATGATTCAAATAAAACTCTCTTGATCTTTTTCACATCCACATTTTTATTATTTTTTAATTTCCTGGTTGCACACACAGACAATGAACTTTGATGTCAAAGAACAGTGAGCATTTGATTTCATTAACATCCAAATGTTGTATTGGAGTTGTTAGAGTGCACAGCAGTCACTCATGTCAACAGCCATCATCAAACACCGTCCATATATTTTGCTGGAGCAAAGCTTTCAGTCAACCTAATCCTTCTCTTTGCACTAAATGTTATTGTTATTGCCATTTTCAGTGGACATGCTGAATAAATCTACATATTTTTTCATACACAAAGTTATAGTATTCAAAATATAAAAATGCCACATTCCAATGAATTTAACAAGTTTTAATTACGTATACCTGCCCTATTTCCAGAAATGGGCTTAAAATGAGTCCACAAAAATATTCTGACAAGAATAAGGGAGATGGGCAACAGATTATATGATGCCAAGAACAGACAATACAAAGCATTAATATGAGATTTTCTTTACACTTAAGCGATGCTGTCTATTATAAATTCCAACAATCTGATTGTGGCTCAGTGGTAGAGTATTGGGTTGGGATGCAGAAGGCAGTGGCTTCAAATCCCACCACCACGTGTGGCCCCACCCAGCCACCTGGGTGGCGGTCCCGAGCCCGGATAAAAATGGGAGGGTAGAGCAGGAAGAGCATCCGGGGTAAAAATTCATGCCAAATCAATGTGTGGATCACATTCCACTGTGGCTGAAAGCTGTTGATCTTTTTGATTATGACAATCACTCATTCCTCCAATCGATGAAATAATAAAACAGGTGAAATTTAATCTCCACACAGAGATCCATTTCTGAGTTTTCACTTGTTTTTCTAAAAAAAAAAAAAAGAACCAAAAAAACAAAAAACTAATCAGCGATAGGATGCGATAAGTCCACCTGAGTTTGGGTGAGAAATGAAAACCCAGCACCCTACAGCTCTTCTCTCAGTCTCTCTTGACAACATAGCATCATCACGGCACTGACCATCTGTAGTGCTGGGTGGGTTTACCAAAACCGGGTTCCAGATTCCTGGGCTCAGTTTCCCTTAACAATGTAGCCTTCATGGGGATTTACCCAAAAAAGGATCGCAATTTTGCTGTTATCTTTGACCGATGTACTTTCTACAGATCAAAGCTCAAAGTTAGCACTGAGTTCTCCAACAATTTATTGAAATGTATTCAAATCCAGCATAGAATAGAGGGGAAAAGATAATAGTTTTTTTAGGCTTTAATTAAAGTCAGTCAAATTTTCTGTGCAGCTACTTTATTAAACTTATTTTTAATAGAAACCCATTTCTAAAAGGATATATTCCACCTTAATTGAGTCTTTTCGATTAGCAAAAAAACAAATACAAAAATAAAGAACCAAATCCTTGTTTTAGGAAACCCAACCCAAAATGTCTTTACCTTTAGGTAACAAGAAAACTAAAATGACTTGAGATGGCCATAATACCACGTTAGCCTGTTTCTAATGCTCAATGACACACACACACACACACACACACACACACACACACACAGTACAATGATGCAGGTAAAATGCATTCTTAAATTGTATGTACAAGGAGATTTCTTTTTACAAGGGAGATAAAAGTCAAAGACAGGCTCGGTGGGAGATGAGGCACAATTTTGCTGGAATTCAAACATTTTGTAGGTACTGGGGGTCCCAGTATCTTAAAAAAAGAAAAAGGTAAGATGTGGAACATTAATCTCTCCTGGCTTCAGAAATCATATCACGTCACTTCAGGAGGAATCTTAGATACAAGAAAACTGTGGCCAAAGAGATGTTTTTTTATAATGTAAACATGAAATCTAAATCTAGCAACATGTCAAACCTAGACTCCAAATCAGATTCCGTCCATTCTACAAAAGCCATCTCTATCTGCGCTCTCTTCTAGTCCAACTGTGTAGGATGTGTGTGTGTGTGTGTGTGGGGGGGGGGGGGGGGAGAGAAGAAAGAAAGAAAGAGAGAGAGAAAGAGAGAGAGAGAGAGAGAGAGAGAGAGAGAGAGAGAGAGAGATTTTGTGCAGTTTAAGCAAAGCTGAGCTAAAGCATTTCTGTTTCATCACAGCCTTGAGCATTAAGCGCTGCGCATGAAAATACTGAGTGAGTGGTCTAGTACAGAAAAAAAAGACAAAAAACAACATTCCATTGATTGTAAGCTGGTCGTGACCAAAAGCCTCCGCCTGAGTTTTAAATATAATCAGAAACAAGGAGGGAATATTGATATACTTTGTAAACATGTAAAGAGGACAGTGTAGGTGTTACAGAACACCAGAAGCAGTGCAACTATTTACAACCTCTGTACATCACCACAAACACTATAAGCATCAGGGCCCTAATACCATATTTCTCAGACAAGCCCATATAATTACCTTTGATTTAAACACTTTATATATATATAAGCTTCTGAATTCATGCTGAATTTAGTTTTTTTTGTTAAAACCTGGTGTAATTTGTTGGCAAGTGTATTTGTAATGGGTGCTGATCACAATCTACAAGATATTCCGATGCCCTTTCAATGGGTTAAAAATGTGTCCATTACTCAAATATAATCAGTTCGAGTTGTTAAGATCCTAGCAAAAAGTACTACCCCAGTTCCAAAAAAGTTGAAACAGGGGCAACAAAAATAGGAAAAGTAATTGCTGCAAATCAAGAACATGTGGAGACTTTGAATACTAATTCGCTAATTAAAAGGTAAATTGGCAACAAGTCAGTAACATGACTGGGTATAAAAGGAGCATTTCAGAGGCAGAGCCTCTTGAATATAAAGATGGGCAGAGGTGCACCAATCTGTGAAATTGTGGAACAATTTCAGAAAAATGTTCCTGAACGTAAAATTGGAGGAATCAGGAGGAATCTCTGTGCGTAAGGGACAAGGGCAAAGTCGGGGAGTGTAATCTTTGGGCCCTCAGGTTGCACTGCATTATAAACAGGCATGATTCTCTACTGGACATCACTGCATGGGCTCAGGAACACTTGTCTGTGAACATGGTTTCCTTATCAATTCACAAATTTTAGTTAAAGCTAAATAGTCTGTGAACATGGTTTCCTTATCAATCCACAAATTTTAGTTAAAGCTAAATAATGCAAAGAAGAAGCCATAGGTGAACACGATCCCAGAGAACACCACTGTGTTCTCTGGGCCAAGGCTCATTTAAAATGGTCTGAGGCAGATCAATCAAAATTTAAAATTCTTTTTGGAAACCATGGACATATCCTGCAGACTAAAGAGGAGAGGGACCATCCAGCTTGTTATCCGCAGACAGTTCAAAAGCCTGCATCTCTGATGGTATGGGGGTACATTAGTGCCTATGGTGTGAGTAGCTTACACATCTGGAAAGGCACCATCAATGCTGAAAAATATATAAAGGTTTTAGCGCAACATATGCTCCCATCTACTTTCCAGATGTTTACGGTCATTAAAAGAACAGAGGATGGTACACATCGGCAAACATCGCCCTGTTACACCTTTTGTGAGTTGTGTTGATGCCATCAAATTCATGAGCTAATATTTTCCATGAAATAGTATAAAGTCTGTTTCAACACCTGATATGTTGTTTATGTTCTAATGTGAATAAAATATGGGTTGATGAGATTTGCAAATCATTGCATTCTGTTTTATTTACGTTTTACACATTGTCCCAACTTTTTTGGAATTAGGGTTGTACAATAAGAGTTGTTAGTTAACACCACCCCTGACCTGCAGCAAAAACTTTTTTTCCTTTTGCCACCTGCCTTTAAAATGCTGCCCCAAAATTTCTGCTTTGTTTATCAATTTGTTTCTGTTCAAGTACTTTTTACATTACGACAATTATTTGGGCCCTGCCTTCAACTCTGGTGCTTTCATTGTTGAAAATAAAAAAATAAAAATATGCCATCACTATCAAGGGAAAATACAAGAGAATGTATTCAAATTAATACTATAAAATTGTATAGTGTCCCTAATGCTTTTCGGTAGGGCGAAGATGCAACCTGCAGTCAGATGTTATCGTGAAGGAATGACCAATGTAAAATGTACTGAATCCGCAAAGACACAAACGTAATTCTTTAAATTGCAGCCATCTAAAAACAATAACTGCTTTACAATTAGACACTAACACTAGTTGTTTCATTGCTTTCCAATAACATTGTGTCTCTAGCTGTAACCAAATCCAGATGATACATAGGCTGGACACAGCTATTCCCATCTGGTGTAATTACTGTCAGCAGTTTCAGAGACCAGGAGTTTAATTTAGAGGCTTCACCACAGAAATGACCTGTAGTTTAAAGCAAAACTTACATTATGAAAAGTGCCACACATGACTCTCTCCATAGGACAAGTTTAGACAAGAGATTACAATGATAATGTCAGCAGATCAAATTAAGTTATCCTGAAACATCTTTGGCTGTAGCGTTTGGCAATTCAACAAAGAAATGAATGCAAACATGGCTCAAGGGTGAATAGCAATGCATTAATATTCAGCTGTAGAGATAAATACACAGAGTGAAAATGATGTACCAAACAAAGGAACATCTGCTCTGTCCAAACATATGGCTGGATGACACCTTCACATATACATAAACACACACAACCCCCACTATCTCCCCAACTTTCTCCACAACTTCATCTCTGAGGACCAGGTGCAATGAACCAATGAAGTAAAAATGTGTGCATTAGTGCCCATGTAAAAATTTGATTTTAAAAAAATAACACAATGAAAACAGGCAAGGTGTGAATGAGTGAAACAGGGCAGTAATAAAATAAAGAAACGGTGTATCTATCTAAGCCCCTTACAACATGCTGGATCAAATAAATGGCAACAGGTTGCAATTTTGTGCTTGTAATAAGTCTCCTCAGACTGAGAAATGTCTTTGCCAAGTTCATGCAAATCCTTGTGTCATGCCTGCTTATTTCGTTTGTGTGGCTTATTGGAAAGCTCTCGTGTATGAGACATGCACGAGAGCATACTGTACTAGAGAAAGGACTGAAATGCTGTGTGCTTGAATTCAAGTCTGTTGAAATTTAATTTCAAAAAACAGCATGCTCCTTTATGTAAATGTGGGCATGTGTGCAAGCAAGGAGCCAGACATGCCAAAATCCCCAGCTGCTGTTTTTTGCAGCTTTGGATTTTGGTTAATAGAGTGTTTAACATTGTTAAATGTTCTTGTGTCTGTGTGTGTGTGGACACTACTGAAAAAAGATGAAGAGGATAATGATAAATCAAGGGAAGTAAATGTGGGCGTTTGCGTTCAATGCTTCACACCTGCTTGGAACAGCCACTAAGTAGGTTAAGTTCTGGATAACTCTTTCTCCAAACCCTGAGTGTTTGGTTCTTCACTTATGACAAAACTGGATTTTGATCATTTTTTCACAGTTTTTGTTTACAGTCCTCTGCAGCTTCTGGTGGCTCTTGTGTGGGCTGGTTTGGTTCTTGTGGTTTAGGCTTTGACTGAGCTAGTTGGGTGTGTTTGTGAAGCTGTGGCAGGAAGACAGGTGGTACTAGTTAAGCTGGCAGTGTGGTTGGTTGATGTGTTTTCCTTCCGTCAGACAAAGTTTGATTTAAGATTCAACTGTAAGTTCAATGTTAAACAGTTAGAGATTTGCTGCAGATATTAAGATGCCATTTCTCACTACCTCAACATGATGGAGGTTGTTGTCATTCATGGGCTGCCTTTACATCTTATCACAGTATCCAAACTGCAGTGTGGGCAAACTCTTCAGCATTGATCCTGGGCAAATGCAGGTACTGGATGAAAACAGGAAAAAGCTCTAGCAGAATGCAAATTTCATCACTATGTTAATTTGCAGCACTGCTCTGATTTTTCCACACAACTATGAAGTAGTTTGACAGGTTTTATTCCAAAGCGCAATACGACCATGTCACATAATCCTGGTCACCGTCTTCGTATGGTCTAGGTTGGGTTGAGTGCTGACAAGCAGGGTGCCTCTAATTGGAAGAGTGTCTCTTAGGACCCACAAGGACAAAATGATTAATGTTGATTTGATTTGGTTGTTTCAGCGTTATCTTGTGTTTCTCTTCAATGTGTAGCATTTAAGCTGGGCGAGAATTCATTTTTTTTACTGTGTAAGGTCGGGTTGGAGTCTGGGTCTGGTTAAGTGAAATGAGTAGAGGTACTAGATCACGGAAAGGCCAGTATGAAATGTGGTTCTGGTTACTTGTTCAGTGGGAACAACTACTGGACTCAGGTCGGGTTTGACTGGTGGTCCGTGGAGCACCATAGAGGGTCACTGATGCTATGTGGTTATTCTGCATCACCTAAGGAAGAAAACAGAGTCCATGTCTAAAACAACCACAACTCTATGAAGACAAAATTATTTTAATTGCATATTTATGATTTTAGTTATTTTAGTCTAAGCATATAATGCTATGCTATTTATAGCATTTTGAATTGTTGACACTGTTAAAAAAAAAAAGTAATTGATACAGCAGCCATGTCTCTACAAATCTTGATAGTGGTTAAGATAAGAAGGTAAGCTATTTCAGTGCAATGTGTCCTGTCAGGTCGCTTGTGTACTGTATGGTAACTATATTTGTACACACTGAACACATCCTAATGCTAATTACAGCTACAGAGACAGTGTTCTTACCTCAAAGATCATCCTCTGGAGTCCAAAGCAGAAAGTGGAGCCAAAGGGGTTTGTGTTGTTGGCAGATGAGGACCTGGTGATAAGTGAGAGAAAATACAAATTTGAATAATGTTGACTTTACTATAAAAATAAGATAGATGAGACCTTTGACTTTTGAAACAATTGTGCAGTAATGTGATCTGTTTTACTGCATCTGTGCGTATAAATGGACTTTACCGGTGCAGTACTACGGGTTTTTCCATAGGGTGACCCAGCAGTTCCTGAATCTGATCCCACTGACAGAAAAACAAAAGGTAACATGTAACACAGACTTTAATCAGAAGGTTGGTATGAAATAAGTAGGTAGCTGTCCAGACTAAAAGAAACATAATACTGCTGTTGCTGTTTCCAATGGATCAATACACGGTGTCAGACAGGAGATGGAGGTTGGAGTATGGATTAAAATGCTGTATCGCCTTTTAACTAAACCCAGCGAGCACACACATAAATATATAATATATATATATATACACATATATATTTACACATATATACATACACTCACAGAACATTGTCACCTAGTGAATGATGATGTATATGATGTTCATATACACTAATAACTTATTACATTAACACCACCTGGTGGTTTTGTGGTGGTGGACAGGGGTCAGTCTGCAGCTACTCATCAAGCTGTGATACACCGTGTGTTCTGACACCTGTCGGCCACAGCCAGTTATACACTTTACCCATGCTGACCTCTCTTCAGTGCAACATTACAACCAAATAAAGTTTGTGGCTGATCATTGTAAGTTCTGTGTGGAACTGACCTTGCTGTAGGTGGTTAACACACAGTCTTCTGTCTGAGAATCAAGTCCCTCTGAAGTCAAACATATCAAAACAAGAGAAAGTTACTTTGAATGACAACAGGATTATAAAAATGTTTTATTGACAGATTTGGGTGTGAAAACTGTCTCACCTTTCTTAATGACTAATGGAATCTTAAAGTCACATCGATGATATCTGTAATGAGTCAAAAAACCTTATCATAAACCAAACAATTTAAGTAACTCACAAATGCAACAGTAGAGGAGAACATGCTAAAGTATAGCATAAAATCAGCTCTGGAGTCATTAACTGTGGTAGACAAAGACTAGTAAGGTAGAGAAAAAGAATACACGCCAACAACATATTTACATATTGAAGTTGTAATGTCCGGGATAATTGGTATGGAGGACAAACTTCTTAACCAAGTGAGTTGTCGAGTCAAACAGGATATCCTGAAAAATAAAAACACCGGTGTCAATGCTGTTTTTGTGCCATATGTTGAAGCAGAACAGCTGGCCACAGTCATATCTACCGCAAACAGCAGGCAAGTGCAAATAGAGACGGGTATACCCGCCTACACCCATTTATATTTTGAAACCGAACAGTAAAGCTTAGACTTCAACTTCAGAGAATCTAAACAGTGGTCTCTGAGGGACAGACTATTTCTTATTGTTTACTTTCCTAGCCCAGATTACCCAAACAGGTCTGGGAAATAGATATTGACCCCAAAAAGTGTCACGGACTAAAATATATTTAGAAGCAAATACCATACAAACACAGGCCTATATTAGACAGCAATTTGGTCCAAGATACCGGGTAAGAGGATATTTTTGTGAACCACGACTGAAAACACAAACTACTTAAAAATATGCCCTAAAAAGTACAAACATACAAACATAGGATTAATGCAATCAAGCTAAGGTTGAGCTTACGTACCACTCCAAGCGTGAAGTAGTTGAAGAAGTAATCGTTACATTTTGAAGGGACTTGTTTGTGAGGCGACGGAGAGTGGATCTTCATCTAAAATAAACAAATAAAACATTACGTGACAATAAATGCATGACAAGAAAACATGCAGTGCAAGACTTCGTACCTTGTCCTCAGACTTGTAGAAGACTTTATGTGGTGAACCCAGAGCACCCAGAACATCCTGACAAGAATCTCCAAAGAAGATGCTCCTCTCTAAAGACCTCACTTTAGCATCAGCCATTACACCGGGGCCACAACCTGCATAAAAAAAACAAAAAACAGCAGGTAAAGAAATCACAGGAAAATACTCAAAACATAGGTGTCTGGAGCTAAGTATGCAATTATCCTTACAAAGATTACATATAGATAGAAAAATCTAGAGTGGCACTACATTTAGTGCAACTGGTGACAAGTACTGTGATACACAAATGTATAAAAGGGTTCAAAATATGTGCATTGTCCACATATGCCATATTTTTACAACACGTACTCTACCTGCAGTGAGAAGGCGGAGTCTGAGCCCCAGAGGCCCAGCCTGATCTCTCAGAACATCCACACACTCTGCATAGATGTTGCCAAAAAAACAAGCCAACGGCATCACAGGAGCTCTGAGGACAGAGAGAGGAGAGTGTGTATTCATTTTACTGTTCCTTCTCTTTCATTTTGGCTCTGAGAAGTTATTTTACTATGTGGAATAAGATTATTTTCTCTTTCGGCAACATGCGAGCATTATGATTGTGTTTAATGACCAATAAAATAAACCAGAAACTATAACAAAATAACTACCATCATGAACAATAATAATGCTGTGTTACCTCGTTTCTTGGAGGTTGTTACCAGTGTAGATGTGCATCCTCTTGACCATGGCCCCATGTGGAATCTGCAGGGAGGCCAAACCCAGGGCAAAGTTAGGCTGCCAAGGCAAAACAACTGGGAGTAGTACAGGGTTGGTATATACTGTGTGTCTTTGTTTCTTCTTAGCATGGCAGAATATATATTTTTTGGTCCTTTCAGCTTATCCTGTGGGTTCAGGGTCACCACAGCGAATCACTGTCCGCATGTTGATTTGGCACAGTTTTTACACTGGATGCCCTTCCTGACACAACCCTCCCCAATTTATACCGGGCTTGGAACGGCACTACACAGCTGGGGAGGGGAATGGTTCAGTGTCAGTGTCTAGGACCGGGGATTGAATCACTGACCCTGTGGCCCTGTGGTCCCTGTGGTCCGTGGACAACTGCCTTAACCAACTGAGCTACAGCTGCCCAGTCCTTCTTAGCAGAAGTATTCTCTTGCAAATGTGTAATCACTTTTTCACATTGTTTATCCAGTAGTTGCATATTTAAGATGAAAAATAACTGGATAGTCATTTCTTTAATGAGCAAGGAGGCATATATGTCATTTAAAAAAAATTTTAAGCAGGTAATTGAACTGTTTTCAGGAAAAACCATCAGACACAAAAGTTTATTGATTTGCATGTATTATCTTCAAATGTTTCTGGAGGAGATTTTTTCACCTGAATAGAAAAGGAACAGTTGCTTTAGGTCAGAAATATTCTTTAAAAACAGAAACACAAAGTAAAGAGATTAGAACGTACAACACTGTGAACTTCAGAAGGGCAACAGGAAAAAAATCTACAGCCATTATAATGACTAAAACTATTGCGTTTGCAACTGAGCTATGTATGAGGATTGAGTACAAGTTGCCATAAGAGTGAATTCTCCATAACCATCAAAGAAGCAAAACAGACTACACTGTTATTACAACATATATACACACAATGAAGGCAGTTTATTAGATACACATAGATGAACAAATCCAGCCTTATACATAAGTCCCGCAGTAAATCCTGCTTTCATCAAGGTGATAATCAGTTGGATACAAAGTCAACTAAGGTAAACCAGTGGAAGGGAGCATTAAAGACATAACTACTTTAAAACAGCAGAGCAGATGGACAAGCAGAACCCAAAACATCCACTTAGGACTAATTATTCAAGCATCAAACCAAAATCCCCCAGGGGCTTGGGATTATAGTACTTTGTACTATTATCACAAAGTACATGTAAGCATGCAGTTTTTGCTTATTCTTGAAAAATGGTTAGCTGTTGTGAGTCTATCTTGTCTGGGAGAACTGAATTATTAAATCCTGTTCCTGAGCTAACCTGAGTCTCTAGACTCCCTCCTGCTGTCAGATTTTTCCTGCTTACATAACACTGCAACAAGCCTTTGACATCTCAGCTATAAACGACAGAAATTAACATCTGGTGCATTCTTGAGATCTATTATTTTGGTGTTCAAGCAAATCGCCCACAAATGTTTTGCACGCTTAAGCTGGATGATGATCACTTCTCTATGTGGTTTGTGTAACTGACATCCATGCATTATTTATTAAAGCACCATCAGGATGACAGGGGGCTGAGGGCTTGACCTCAGCTTGTCGATATGAAGGGGATTCACTAAATCAGAAGGCTGCTCTAAATCCTATAGGACATAAAGAAATGACCACTCAGCTCTTATTTAGGATGCTGACAGGATAGTCAATCAAATTCTCACCTCGTATTTTGGAGCTTCATTCCATGAGTCCAGTTGGAAAGAGAAAGACAGTCCTCGAAAGTTGAGATGGAACAACTGCTCGGCAGCATTGTAAACTATAGGGCCAATGGTAGAGAAAAAAATTATTTCAGTACATTCAATGAATGTGTCTGTGTTTTCGCAAACTGTACCTTCTCATTTATGGGGTGTTAAGAAATTTGTGCAAACAAATATTCTGTGCTTTGGAATGTACCTCCAGGGTGCGTGGCTCCAAATGACTGATCAATTTGCTCTATTGTGGGGGCAATGGCCTGAGAATTGAAATGAACTCCACTAAGACAGACACACATACATACATACATACACACACACACACACACACACACACACACACACACACATTAACAAGTCTTAAAGTGTGACTGTGAACAGCAGCAGTGACTTGCCATGGTCTCAAAGGCAACATAATATACTGTATACAGTACATTCAACAGCTACATAATGTGACCACAGAAAGAATTCAGAACCTTCATTTTTTTGCACACTTGTTTTATATGGATACAATTAGCATTTTGCCTATTAATGTACACTTACAAGACGCCTTCACTGATTCTGAACTTGAACTAGTTCGGGTAGTACATGTACATAAATTCCACTAAACTTCCCATTAACATCCCTATATCAAAATATCTCTCTACTTTTAGCTGAAAAATGGATCCAGATGACATCACTTGGAGGAACCTTCGGTTCACAGTATCTTGTTGCTCATACTATGGAGTTTGTCAATACAATAAACTAAAGCCATAGAGAGCGAGTTGAAGTTTGGTGAAGTCACCGATAATAAAGGTGATATTTAAGATGAGAGAAAAGTTTAAACACCTCTTATCCAATCTGATGGATGCTTGAAATCATACACCCGGAAGAATTGCATAATTGTGAGAAGCTTGTGGAGACACAAAATGGCAATTTTATCCATTCAAAATTAAATCTACAGCACAAAGCGAGGTGTAATGACTACTTCTTGTTATTACAGATTTGTGCTTCTAGAAAAAGCCACTGTAAAGCTGAAAGCGGAGAAGATTTTTTCTCTAGCTGCATCAAGTGTTATTTAACAGATTTATGTTGACTGTAAGTTCTTATTGGCATTATATTTCTACTCACCAGTATTTCAACTTAACTTTACTCAGGTCATACACTTCAATCACCTGTCACACAGAGAGAAATAAACTGTTAAAGTGCAAATGATTAGTTATGTGTTAAATCTTAGTTATGGGAGCAAAGCTATGCAATTGATTTGAGTTGCTGTTACCAAAACCATCTCTGGTTTGCAATATTCACTGAAATTCTTGGAAATTTTTACCAATATATTTACAGGCAGCATCTTTAAAAACACTAAGAAACACTAACAATGTCTTTGTAAGAGTATCTCAAATCTCTTAGAGCTTGAGTCTTATTGCCCACACGGTCCTGGTTTGGCTTGGTGTACAGCTTTTCTTTTATATTGCTCACAATTTAACCACCCTCATCTCAACTGAAGTCCACAATTTTCACCTTAAGTCTCTGATTTGTGGCATCAAACAGCAGTTTAATCCCATCCTGAGTCAGGTTCAGTATGAGGTCATGGCTGAGTGGCGTCTGAAGGGGGGGAGATAAACAGACTTATTAACAGAGACGTAAGGGGATGTGCCTGCATGCACAGATATGCAGATAGGTAAAGAAACAATTAGAATAAGCTGATTTTGAAGATGACCTACAGGATATTGGACATACACCAAGACTTTACAGAAAGTACTGAAGATATATTTTAATGGACAACAAATGCCTTTTAAAGGACTGATTCCAGTTGCCCTGAGATTGACCTCATATCTGAGCCTAAGCACTTCACAAACAATCCCGAAATGTTTTTTTTATAGCTACTGAGCCTAGGGCAAAATTTATTGTGTGTGTGTGTGTGTGTGTGTGTGTGTGTGTGTGTGTGTGTGTGTGTGTGTGTGTGTGTGTGTGTGTAGGTCTATATCCTTTTTATATACATCAATATAATATTTTTTTAAACATTTTTATACAGGTCATTTATTTTGTTTTTAAATGTAAGAACTATATTAACCAGGAGATTTAGTGGTGGAAAAACTGTAATGACAATGCTGTTTCTCAATGATCTCCAACATATCTCAAGTCAAGTTCTTTAACTGCTATTTGCTCATGTACAGATGTACACATAAATGGGAATTTAAATTAAAAAAACAGAGGTCATCATGAAAATAGCTGGAGATCTTACCTGTTCACTGTATAGCACCTGGACATTTTTGATGATGCGGCAGTGTTTCTGTAAAATAGAGATGGACTGGGCCAATGGCATCCCTAAAGGCAAACACATGCAGACACAAAAAATTAGGAAAGCCACAGTATTTCTCAGGCATAACAGGCACATTCAAAGAACAATATTCAAATGTGGCTTGCAAAATTAATGCATGGTTCACAGCCTCATTCTTTTCTTCAATAAATTGTGCTTTTATAAATTGTAAAACCCACCTAAGGCGAATTCCCATTGCTCATTTCCTAGTGATCTCTCAGGCACCACCTCCAGATCCAGCATTGGCAAGTAGTAGGGTGCAGCTCACCTCAAGACACAATGGGACCCTCAGAGGGACCCTTTCTCTCCACCTGTCTCTCCCTGATCACAACACTCTTCTACAATAGGGTATTTTAATTCATAACTATCTACTTATTTTTCTAAACCTATAAAATGCATGGGTAATTGCATCAAATAGATACTTTGTCTATGGGTTACAGTAAAAAACAACACATGAATCACATGTCATATGTTCTTGACATTAAAATGATTGATAACTGCGTTAAATATGTAAAATGATATCCACAGTGCCACCTGAGGCCAAAAACCTAAGGCTTAGTAAAGCACATAAAAGTTTTAAATAACACTTTAACAGGTTTCCCAGCAAAGACAAACAGCTTGCACACAAACAACTTACGCAACCTGTCAGCAAATCTAAAACGCAGAAGGCCAGCTGTCAGTTTACCTATTACTTGTTTGTGTGGTCTAAAATCGATGCGGATACAAAACAACCTAAATACACTCAATTTAAAGTCATGATAAACAAACAGAGAGGTCAAACTTGCTCAACAGCCAGTCACGTCTCTAACAGGCTTCAATTACCGATTGAACATCAAACTTGCTCGGCTACAGTGCTTTGTCCTGTGTCTCCAGAGGACCGAGAGAGCGACCAAACCTGTGACAAGCAGCTAAAAAAAAAAACAAAAAACAGAGGCACAAAAAATTGATCAAACCCGTCTATTCTTAGTGTTAGCTGTCGTTATCGGTCACAGTCGGGCGGTTACGAAAGCGTCAAAGATTTTACAACAAAACTAACGTTATTTCTTTGCGCCGTTGGCTAACGTTAGCTGATGTGCTAGCTGCCTTCTGCACAATGGTTATAAAGTAAATATAAATAATGCATGTGCAGAAAGAACAAGAGCAAAACAATTAATATCGCGATTCAGACTTTCAGAACAAAAACAAAGAAAGCACACCAAGCCGTCGGCTGTTTCTGCTGTTTTTCTTTCTTCCTTGCACCGAAGGTTCCAGCTTTGGAGCTAGCTCTCTTGGCGCTAGAGCGTAAATACAAAGTCCTCTTTGCAGCACACTTCGTTTGTTACTTTAAGCTCCTCGTCCAGTAAATGACCACCGTGTGCAGTCCTCGTTTTTAATGTGCCGTCAATGTCAGAAGCTGATAAGAGCAACACCGTCTCCAAACAACAGCAACTTCAGGCATCAACAACAGCCAGCAGGATCAGCTGATAATTCAACTTCCTGTGGTGGACGCCAACTCTAGGGAGACGTAAGGACGTCATGGTCAGCTGATATAATCGACCAATCCAGGTGCTACAGAGAGCCTTCGTTTAGAAGTTTCCACATTTGTAGGCTGCACATGTTTTTCTTAAGATAGGTTATTATTCGTTTCTGAGGTGCCATCCTTGTTTAGTAGAAAAATTTTAAATAAAAAAAATTTGTAAAAATTCTATCAGTGTCTTCTAGAAAAACTACAAAGGAATACAAACAAAAGACAAAAATTATGGCTGTTGAGGTACGTATTCTTTTAAATATGTGTAATTTGTCATAATCCAAAGCACAAGTTTCTTCTTCCTAAAACGTTTGTCAGTAAGACTTTCACATTAAAGGATATTAGTTGGTTGTATACATTTTTTTCAGCTTTTTGTCTTTTGTGTGTGTGTACTTCGTTGAGTTTTGAATTTGAATACCCCCCACCCCCTCTAGACTCTCTCTAATTTCTTCCCACTGAGAAAGAGTCATTTTCGATGCTCGACTTATGTGTGAGCTGTCATCTTTATTCATCTTTGTGACCATTCTAATCACCTTTTGTTTTTAGCTGCTTCTTGAACTGGCTATTCTCTTGCCACTACTCATCTATTTTTTGCTGACCTCTTTCCCTTCTTTTCCAATCATATTTTTAATATCGTCCTCCATTGCAGCCTGAAGAGTAGTTGGGCTCTGTTCTTTTTATTTTATCTTGTTATTGGTGCAGTTATTCTGTTTATCCCCAGCATAAACATTGTCCTGTAAGACACAGAACACGGAAATTTTTTCTCTCTTACCTTTAGTGATGTCAGACCATGTGGATACTCAGAGATTTCTGCCAACACTCTTACACAGTGGTGGTACATAGGATTTCAACAGTGGCACTTGTGGCATTACAAATGGCGAAATAGAATACACTCATAACAGCTTTGAATTAGTGGTTTGTAATTTAGTTATCAGTGTTTGAATAAATTGTTATACCGATTTTGTTCATTGAAACAGGCCAAAATATAATTAAAATAGAAATGATAGTTGTTTTCAAAGGGACCCTTTTCACATTATAGTTTGACTTATTATAGTAGGAAAAGGTCAAATGTATACAATAAAATGAACAATGACAGTTTCAGGGTGTTATTTAAGGCTGGTTCATAATCATAGTGGTATTTACTAGAAACAGCTGTATGTGGTATCAGCAGCAACGGGGATTGTTCTTCTGTAACAATCAAAACTGTGAAAACAGCTGTGATTATTTAAGGTCCAGCACACTTACACAGGTGTTTTCATTTATTCTGGCTGATTAGAGTGCTCACATTGCAGATGAGCATGTTATTAAAGTCCACATATTATAAAACCATAAGTAGTCCCATTCTAACAGGATAAACAAACCAAATTGAAGCGTGAGCTAAATGCCGGTTAAGCCCAGTCTGTAATCAGGCAAAGTAAAAACACTTGTGTGGTTGCAACTGTGAAGTACCTGTTCCACTGTAAAGAACTGAAACAAACAGAAGACTTTATGCATGTTTATTATGAAAAACATTCAACAGTATTTAACTGAATTATCTCATATTTCAAATTCCTCCAAAGAGGACAAGCACAGCCCTAAAACAGAAGGAAAGAAAAGCCGCACATGGAAGAAAGAGAAACTTAGACACTTGGAGAGTGTGTACATACCACTAACTATCACAGAGTTCTTGGATCTCTAAATAATAACCAAAGTATAAATAACTTAAACAAATAAGAAGGATAAAAAAAAGAGAAATGTGTTGGTGTTATATTTTGCCTTAATGCCTGCATTAAGAAAACTGAGGATGGCAAATCACCTATACATGGGCAAACATCTAAATATTGGCATAATGAAACAGTCGGACTGGGGGGGTACAGTCATTACTTTATCACAGAATTCGATCTATTTTGCCTTTTAAGATCACCTTCCCTTGAGCACCATTTACATTATTTGAATGCATAAAAAGGTCCCACAATAGAGTTTTGCCAGTTTCTGTAGACATGACAAATTCTTTGAAGCCACCAACTAGTGGTCTTAAAACAACACATTTTAATGGGAAAGTGAGCATTTAACACTTTTAACTCAATTAACTCAACTTGCAGATTTCCCAAAACACATCCCAAGGTCCACCTAACTATTTGCCTCTCACACTACTGTACTGGTTCATATCCAATTTATTTTCCCATTATCTTAATACTGGTAACCAAATGTCTACACTGTCTGAATTAAAGATTCAAAGCTCCCCAATCTGCATTACTACTCAATTAATCAAACACACCATTCACATGAACCTGCAACATTTTTAACTAACATGACCTGAGAATTATCTTGGGCCACCAGCCATTTTGTCCATGGACAATGATGGCCTCCATCCTTCCACCCATTCACATCCTCAGTTAAACCCTTTAATGCCACCTCACTGCTGCATCTCATCTGCTGGACCTTTCAACATGACAATATCCAACTCAGCTTAATCACAAAAGCCACCCCATATTGTGCAGAAGGTGGCCTCCGACAGAACGAGAGTTTTCTCACTTTTCTTATCCTTGAACTAACTGAATGGAGAATCACAGGGCCAGCTGATTTTGTGGTATTGTGGCTTTTCTGCCCAGTTCTCCAAATCTTTGATCAAAAGAATGAATCAAAGCTTCCAATGGGAAAGTTAAATTCCTCTCCTTAGGTCAACCTAATTAAACATACTGTATATCACAAAGGAAATCCTGCATTTTTTATGTCCTGAGGTTAATGATTTGGCCTTCTGAGTTCTTGCTTGTGAAGCTGTGAAACGTTACACTTTTTGCTACCACGGCAGTTTAAACAGTTTCCTTTAGAGGTTTTTCTTTTTCTTTACAAGTAACATATCCTGTCTACGCCCCTGCCATCTAGTTTATCATGCAGTTTGAGTTTTCTCTGAAATTTACACTTTGCAGTTTTAATTTTATGCATTTTTCAATGTCTTATGAAATGGTAACCTCATCTCATGTGTCATTGTCATTGGTTTTCTTAGTCCATGTAAAGCTGATTACAATTCTTAATAATTCAGACTGAGAAGAAAGAGAAGCATCAATGAAAAAAATTTTTTTGGTTATAATAATTATAATAAAACCGTTAAATGTAAAACACACTGTGAAATGAAATGAATGTCTAATGCACAATATAAAAACATTTATGTCTCCTAAGAACAGGTCATGAGTCAATCCACATTCAATGTATTTAACCCAGGAAGTGGATTTAAAAAAATAATAATAAAAAGAACACATGAAAAACAAAAGCAACAAAAAGTCCTTAAAACTCCCAAATCTCAACTTGACATAAAATAACCTACATTGCCACTAGTTGATAACAAAGCTGTAAGATGAACAAAAATGAATACATATACAGAGGTGAGAAGTATTACAAAAAGTAAACATCATGACTTTCACACAAACAAAACGATCAAATAACAAAACATTTTTATCAAGCTAGTGCTGTAACAGGACAGGGAATAGAATTCAGACTGCATTTCGTCTTTTACATCTTTTTTTGATGAGGAAGATCTGGGTGATTGATGGATCAATAGATGTACCATAGACTGTTCTGAGCTGTTGAAGTGTTGTCATTAAACACATTCCCACTTTTTCATAGTAGTAGTGTTTCGGCTTATAATCATTGATTATTAACTTGCATTTTATAGTATGTTACCTGTCATTCTTTTTCAATAGCTCATTAGTTTTTGGCAAAGCATTTTTTTAAAAATGCTGAGGGATTTTAGTTTATTTAGTCATGAAGTAAATTCTTCAAAGATTTGAAAACATGTTTCCACTGGACAGCAGTGCTATGTTATAATTACTGCAGGGCTTTTATGATGATCCCAGGAGAATGAAAATCCATTATTGTTTTTGGCTCACCATCACACTGAAGCAGCACTTGAGCTTATCACAGGTGACACATTAGCCACCCAGAGGTGCTCAGCCTGCCTGGCCTGACATAAAGTCAAACATGAAACTTTGCTTGACCTCAATTTAGCTTCATAATGACATACTGTAGCCTCCAATCACCAAGTTATTCCTCTCAAAGAGCTGTAACAAAATAGGCTGCATAGGGAACATAGTTAGACCTATGTTTGGGTTCATGCATTTAAAGAAAATCAATGTGGGGAACAAGACTGATTGTAAATGGTCTACTTCTATAGTGCTTTATGCAAAGCGCTTTAGAATGCTGCCTCTCATTCACCCATTCACACACACATTCACACACCGATAACGGTGGGTGCCATGCAAGGTGCTCACCTGACCTACTGGGAGCAACTTGGGGTTCAGTGTCTTGCCCAAGGACACTTCGACACATAGCCAGGAAGGAGCAGGAGTCGAACCACTTACCCGTGGATTACTGCCGTACCAACTGAGCTACATCGGCCCCACTGTATTGTTTTACATAGTGCAAAACCCCTCATAAGACAAAGGACCTCTGAATTGACCCTGTCCCCTTCCCAACCTTCCCAAATAAACACCCTATTATTTCCCAGATTGCTTCCAGAGCCAAAGACAGCCAAGTTTCTAGCAATTTTCTTTGTTAACCATGCTGCTTTGAGGCCGTTGCTACATAACCTGTGAATCCATTGTCACCATGGTGATATTTTAAAGAGTTAATGAATTTTATATTAGAGCAAACTGTTCTTAATTCTGAAACCTGGCAGAATGCTCTTTGGATGCTCTCACCTGCCTGTTTAAAAAACAAATACATGTCAGTTTCCCATTCTTTGAATCCCATCCTCCCTCCCTGCCCTCTCCCCTTTCCAGCAAAGTGAACTTTGGTCTCAGAAAACAGCAGGTTTTAGGAAGTGAGCTAGTTCTAGTGGGGGTGTAACACAGGCATGTTTACAAATGTGAAGTGTTGCACAACACTGAACAATGCTGAATCTTTTTTTTTTTTTACAAACTGTCAACACCTCCCATTTGATGCATGCTTGACTGGTAATCCTGACCGACAAGCCCTGACCGTGACCCTGAGCCAAACAAATCTCTCTTTCTTCCACCACTGCCTATACTGCCTAACATCTATACCCCTTTACAAACCCTCTATTTAATATATTTGTGGTAGGTGAAACTACACCTATTAATAAACCTTTTTAGACCTTAAAAACATAAAAACTTTCTAATGGCTTGATTTTTATATTCTGTATCTAAAACACACATTTGAGTTAAGAAACAACTTCAACTCAAAATGTGTCACATTTGCAATGTAATGCTAATTAATTGCTCATGTTCCTTCCTCATTAAATATAATCAACTACTCTTTTTCCAGGTCTGTGGTTTCATTGAGTCTTTTCATCCTTCTTTTTGAGGGCCCTTAGGTACTTTCAATTCAATCAACTCAGAAAGTATATATTTTTCTACATTCAAATATTTAAAAAGTGTTTGGCAAGTGAAAATGATATTATCAGCCCTGTAAGAAATAATGGTGAACAATTGTAGCCAACAGCTGCATTTTTGGTTGAGTTTTTTCAGTTGATTGGATTGAAAGTGAATCGTCTGCCAGCCCTGGTTTTCTTCTCTTCCTCTTTCCACTTGTCCTTAGCGCATCTTGTGTTCCACATCAGCGTTGGCCATGTTTGAGCCAGGGCTGGGGTCCTGCTGTCGTCTGGACTGGGGAGAGACAGGGATGGAAGTATGAAAGACGATAGAGGTTGGGGGTGGGGGGGGATTGATAACAAGAGATGTGGAAAGAAGAGCAAGTATCATATAGATGAGAAGATAAGAAAAGGGAGTTGTGAAGGACAGCAAGAAAGAAGTTGGAGAAAAAGACACGATACATTAAGTACAATTTTTCAAGCCTTAACAAGGTGTTGGTACCATTCACCAAAAAAGCCTGCAGTTTTCTCTGAAATAACTTAAAACTAACAAAAGTAATAAAACCTGTATGAAGTGTCTGTTTTGTGTCTATTCTTGGTGATTTTGAGGCTCTTTGGGATAGTTTTAGGTTGTTGTTGTGTATTTCCTTGTGGTCATTTTGTGTCTTTAACCTGAGCTATTTCAAACAAAAAATGTGAACAGGAACTTCAAAGACTCTGGCTCATGGGCTCCTTGACCTCTCGGGCTCCTCCGCTGTGGGTCTGATAGACCCCTTCAGTTCTCCATTAATTTGTACATGTTAATAAAAAGTATAGAACTATACTATACTGTATATATTTAAAAAATATATACAGTATATATTTAAAAAATATATACAGTATATATCCAAAAAACATTTACCACATTAACATTTAAAGGGTGACTTCACCAATTTTCAACTTGCTTTCTATGGCTTTAGTTTAAACTTCCCTCTGACTTCCCTACATTAAAATACTTCTCTGCTCCTAGCTGAAAAACTACTCCAGGTGACATCAGTTGGAGGAGTTTCTTCATTAGGAGTTCAGATGATGGCATCTGGTGGAGCTCTGGAAAAGCAGGTTGACCATGATTACAACCTCCATAGTATGAGAAACGAGATGACATAATCTGAACTCAAGGTTCCTTTCAAGTGATGTCATCTGGAGGCATTTTTCAGCTAGAGATAGTGAAGTCATAGGTGAGTTTAATGGCATTTATGTATATGTACTACTCAAACTAGAACCAAAAGAAGCAAGTTCAAAATCAGTACAGTCATTCCTTTCATACTTTTCCACAGTTTTTTTTTAACATATAGTAACCAAAGAGAACCACATGTAAGAATAGCACTAGGTAAAATGAACTACTGCAAGCGGATGCGAGACTAATTAAAAACCAAAAAAAATGAAGCTGCACTTTTCCAAAGTGTCACTAGAGGAAGCCAGAGAGCTTTATCATTACAAGGCTCAGTGCTGCTGTTTATACACTTTCCTAATGTTGATATTTTAGTCAAGGTAGCTGGCAGACAGATAGGCAGAGTTAGAGACAGTCTGACACAGAAAATCACACACACACACACACATGCATGCACAAACACACACACACACACACACACACACACACACACACACAAAGTGAATCATTAGGTCATAAGCCATCAGCGTGACAAGACTTTTAAATATATTTCATGACTGGGTGTAGTGTATGTGTGTGGGATTTTGTGTGCCCCTGAAATGACTTGCTGCTGTTGTAAAAAAAAAGTGGTTACATGTTTACACTCAGGCTAAGTGATAGCTGAGGGAATTTAGCGAGGTCAGGTGAGAGGGAGAAGGGGAGGGACATGAGAATGTGCGGGGAGAGAGGTGAGGCGGAGAGCAGGGCAGACAGAAATGCAGACAGAGATAGTAAAGGGGTTGCTTAGGTCAACTGGAATCTAGTTTGTCTCATCTCAGTGACTCACCATAACAGAAACATACACATAGTCACATGCACACACATACAGTATGTCATGCTACCATTTTGACTCCTCACAGCCAGACTGACTCCACCTTCTGTCTGTCTCCCGGGGAAAGCTCTCTGTTATTTTATCAAAACTGCTGCCATCAAATATTCATGTGTGGCTCACGTAGAACAACTTGATTGCAGATCAAAGTGGAGTCACAGGGAATGAATGAATGAACGCTAACTGTTCAATACAGCACCCTCTCTGTTTCAGTGTGTGTCAGGTCACATACGTCCACCTGTGCAATGAAGAATGCTTTGGTAATCTTGTATTCTGTTCACACTGTCTGAAGACAACTCTTCCTAAGGCATGGGGGACAAAATCTACAACAATCAGTCTAACATTTAGCAAACTCTAATATGAGATTTCAAATAAATTTTAAATAAACATAAATGATGGACATAATTGAAATATAATCCAACTTAAAAAGAAGAACTCTGTTTTCCCTCAGCGATGTTGCTGCTGCAGCACGGCTGCCAGTAGTTTAGCATTTGTCTTTTCGGAAGCGAGTGATCTTTGCTAATCACAAGGGCACGAGGAGAGCTTTCTGTATTGATCCACACACAGATGGAGGTCTGATGGGCCACTATAGGCTGCTTAACCACAACTCAGTACTAGAGAGGGTAGTGTGTGTGTATGTGTTTGTTTGTGTGTTTGTGTGTGTGTGTGTGTGTGTGTGTATGGTGATGAGGTGATGAACTTGCAGCAGATTTGCTGCATGTGCGAGTTTGTGCACATGCACATGTGCCTGTACAGTGTCTGAATGTGTCTATGAATATGTGTGTGTGTGAAGCTGGGAGGTCTGATGACGATCGATACTAATGATATATTAATGCTTTCAGTGCCAGCTCATCATTCACCACCAAATCCCTTTCTGCTGAGCACTTGGAGAACTGTGTGAGTGTTTGTATGTGTGTGTGTTGGAGTTAAAAGGCACATTTCTTTTCAATCTATTGCTGCTCCATCCATCATTCTGATAGGTACCTTTGAACTTAAATGACTGGAATATCACTGATTTTGGATGAAAAATGTTGTATCTGCCAAAAGGACAAAGTTTCAGGAATTGTGGATGGGGAAAAGCTTTTTATTCAGTGAGCACCCAAAGAAAAAAACATGTCAGTGCTTTTTCGCTGAGCTTTACTGTAATGAAATTTACTCAACCCAGTAAAAGCTTCAGTTTAAGATGAAATTGAAGTTGGAAAGACAGGATTTTCCCCAACAGCATTTAAAAAAACGTAATTTGTGTTGATAATGTAGAAATACTCATTCAGTGAGAGGTTTACAATTTAAATTAGGTTTCTGAAATGTTCTGAAACTCAGATTGTGACAGAATGTTTCACTTTAAGATGGCGGCCCTTTCAGTCTAAATATCATAAGTATTCTTCTGATGAACAGAACAATAACTTAACTGTGTCTTTGAATGGCACGCTGTATAGACAGGCAGAGAGATAACTAAATCACCAGTTAACCAGAGTTGCAGAGAAGGACAGAGAGAGAAGGAGAGGTGGAGTTCTGACCACAGAAATGCAGAGGCTGAATCTGTGCAGCTATTCAGCACTGCTCGTCAGTCACACCCAAACAACTTAGAGCAGATTTATGAGACCTTGCTGTGACTGCTGTTTTTATCAATCCTAACACTTAAACCTTTTGTTCATATGGACACTGTGTTGTGAAGTATGTTCTGCAACTTGTCTAATCATGTGCAAGACAAAAGGCACATTTTAATTCAGAATTAAAAGAAGCTTTAAGTAACTTAATCCACATTCTTCAACATTAGACTATTAACCCACTAATCTTTCTACATTACTAAACTGCACAGGTAAACGATGAACAGGTAACAAAATATATTCAAGCCTTTAAAGCTTCAAAATATGTCTATACACTGTGAGAGGTTGCGAGTTTAAAATTCCAACGTTTTAAAAGAGGAATTCTAACACGGCATATGTTTCAAACTTGTTAAACAAGGAAATGGCTTATGACAGGCTCACAGTCACAAATATTTGGTAAATGGCCACTTATATAACGCTTTTATCCAAAGCTCTCTACAATGATGTTTCCCATTCACCCATCCAAACACACACTTACACACCAATGGCGGTGGCTGCCATGCAAGGTGCTCACCTGACCCACTGGAAGCAACTTGGGGTTCAGTGTCTTGCCCAAGGACACTTCGACATGTAGGCGGGAGTGACGTTTGAACGACTGACACTTTGGTCCATGGATGACTGCCTTACCAACTGATCTACAGCTGCCCCTCATTTATATGCATCTAGGTGAGCGGCAGAGTTTTGAAAGGGATATTCCATATCTTATTCCTGATATAAAATAAGAAGAGCTACTTTATTGACACTGATTAATTAAAATTTCACTTTACTGATTATGGCTAGTATCCATCAAATTGTGGGGACACTGAATCATTGCTTTTAAATTGCTGCTTACAACCTTCTTGCCAACAGAGAAGATCAATATCCCTTAGAAATCTGTCTGTTTAGTCTGATGCTAGAGCCGGCAGCCTGTTAGCTTAGCATAAAGACTGGAGGCAGATAAAGACCTGTAAAGCTCAATAAAAGTCAATGAACAGTTACACTGCTCTGCTTTCTAACTGTTCAGACATAAAGTTCGGTGACTTTTAGAGGCAGTGCACCAGCATATAAAGAACAAACAATTGGGAGAATTAGACGTAAAATTGCCTGCCACAAAGTGAGATGAAGATGCAGCCGTAGGAAATGAAAATGTTGCAAGATTTAACAACATGCAAACCACATGTATGTACACTTCCAGGACATAAAGAGATCAGAAGAGCTTTCTGGTGAGTTCGGAGCTAATGTGAGCTCAAGACAAACCCATGAACACAAACCTACTGCCAGGGTACAGTTGAAACATTAGCTGTGCAGATGCATAAATGATATTTTAAGGGCAACTAGTTTTTGTATGATTTTAACAAACAAATCAAATTAATGTGTTTGAAATACACACAGTATATTTTAAGGAACTTACTGTTTTTGTTTTTTTGAAATAGTAATTCAATGTAAACTATGCTAAGTAAAGAGTAGGCCAAATCTAAATAATCAAGTTTTCTATACAGGCTACCAGTGTACTACACTAAACAAACATTTGGAGGGTTCTTTTCTCCGCACATGTCCAATGAGACTACTGTAACTACGAACTCTTTAAGCCTTATGTTGGTGCAAGATTTGAACAAATTCAACAGCACGATAACTGGTGATCTTTAGAGGTTAGGTGGATTTTAAGCTACCATAAAGGCTCCAGCTTCATACTTAACACACAGACATTAGAGTGATATTGAACTTCAAGAAAACAAATACACACATTTGCTGAAATAGTTATGTGTTCTGATTACTTGACCTTCACATAAACTGCTATTACTTTACTGTGGGCTTTAACAGTTTAAGCTGAAAAACGTTTAATCATTTTGTCTTGTAAAGTGATAAGGCCCTTGGTGCTGGAAAAAAGGGAGGTACAATTCAGTAAGAAGAAATGGCTGGGACATATACTACTAACTGGTACATAATTTCCATTTTTGTTACTAAATCTAATACCTTTTTACACATTTACACACACACTGCACAGGGAGACAGTTATGGTACTTATATTGATTCAGCTGCAGACAAAAAAAGGGTTTATTTTTCTTTGAGTGCCTCAGGGAAGAAACATGAGATCAGTCCGATGAAAGATGACTTTCAATATATGCCTCTCTTTCTTTTCTTTCTTCCCTGTATTTTCTACTCTCATATCTGTTTTCTGAGTCGCTGCTTTTCTTTCACACTCTAATTTCTGTAAGACCATTTGCTGAAAAGATGGTCCATCTTTCTTGGTGTGTGTGTGTTTGTGTCTTTCTGTAAACTAGCTACAGTATGAAATGGTGACATTTAGCTTTTTCTATTATGCCTCATTTGCAGAAAACAAGCAGAAGCAAATATTATAGATACAAAATTCAAGTGCATGCATATTTATGCACACACACGTGCGCGCGCACACCCACCCACCCACATACACACACACGTACATACACACAGCTGAAAATAGGCACACACACAAAAAATACTGAATAAATTCAAGAATTCACATAAACACGTAGATGAACACACACATGCACACACAAACACCCACACACACATGCACACACACAGGGTGGTTTAGTGCATGACAGTGTGATAGATGGTGAGAAATGAAGGACACAGACCCTGTTCTTTTCTGCTGGCTGTCTGTGTGTCATCAGTCCCAGATTTTAGAAACCACAGGGTCCTAAAAGAATAAACAATTTGGGGTTCATTGGTAGGTGTCATCTTATGAAGGATGCCACTGATATCCCTAAAGCCTTGCTGGGAAAGTGAGTTTATCTTAGTTAAAGTTATTGCATTTGGGACAATTATAAATTTTAAACCTACAGTGTATGAATTTGTGAATCTGGATTCCTGTACAAATTAAGACACTTCAAACAGCACAAAGTTGTACATGATGATAGTTCAACATATCTAGGCAATGTACATTTCTGAAACTTGAATTTTACAATTTCACCTATTTGTACAAAGTCAATAAACTACTTTCCCTTCTGAGGCTTTTGGGACACCTGACAAAACTGAATCAGTCATTCAATAGTTCAATAATATCAAATCAAATCAATTATCAGATTAGATTTATTGTCAAACTGATCATGCACTTAACCTAAGATTCAAACTGTAGAAATTCTATTCAAATAACAAAAAAATAATTAAAGCACACAACCACACATCACACAACCCTAAGCCACCCCAAGCGCTAAGCAAAGAAAATCCTACTGGAAATAAGAATCTGTGGCTTTAGAATAAGTTTTTGAACTCTCAACCAATATATCTTCTATATGACACAATTAGAGTATAAGTGTAGATTCAAATTAAGAGCATTTTTTTTTTTTCCTAAAAAAGTTAAAGACTGGAGGCAGATAAAGATCAGCTGATGAATAATTGCTGTCTGATGAATAGTTCATCAGACAGCAACTGACATACTGGAGAGACCAATCATTTTATGAAGGAAAGCAGGAAAATGAGCAAGATGTGTAAGTAAAAATATTATTATCATTTTTCCAGTTGAATGTAGTCTTGCAAAGCCAGCAAATAAACTCTAAATCCCACTTCACTTGTTCACTGCAGTCTGCCTAATGCTCACAGGCATTTGTTTGTGACAAAAATAGGTTGGGAACATTGACCTTTCATGTGACCAGACATCCCATTAAAGATCATAGGATGTCTTTGTTATTATTCACTGAGATCTGCTGAGATCTGGGGGGCATAAATAAGTCATGCATTTTCAGAATAATGCTTTAGTTTTCATTTACAGATACAACCATATGACTACAGCCATCAATGCTGATGATTGTAGTCAGAGGTACTTTTTAGTACTGTGTTAAGTTACAAGTGTGGGTGTGAATCTCATTATCAATCTGTACACCACAATTTACAGAATTTACAGTTTGGTTTCCTGCAGGAGAATCTGAGTTCATATAACCTAGGCTAGCTTGGCAAGGACAGAGAAACTCTATGCAGCCTAGCAATTTTACAATTAGAGCTACAATGTCCAATAACAGTCTGTCCACTTGTATTTAAGATGGCAGACCCTCTCACCTCTAGATCCTCTCTGTGTGATCGGTCTCTGTCTTCAAAGTCTCTGGTTCTGCGTCGAGCCTCTTCAAATGCTGCCTGGGCCAAAGCATCCTCATGCTACATACACACAAACAGTGGGATGTGTTTAGTTTTCTGTTTCTTCCATTATAGAGAAACCCCTAGGCTATGACAGAAATAGTTAGGACATCAAAAGTCAAAGACTTTTTCCCCTCAAAACAAGACAGATAAAGAGTGTAGGAAAGAGCACAACAGGATATAGACTTTTTCTTTTTTTTTTTTTACATCAACCTGTGAGCAGACATGTATTACCTGTGCCCTCTCTTCATCATACTCTAGGTATCCCATCCCATCCAGCCTCTGTAGGTCGATCCAGCCTCTCCAGATCACACACACCCCATTTAAGATCATAGGAGCCTTTAAATACACCTGGAAAAAGACTTACATTGATTAATACTGGCAGCATTTTTTTTTTTGTCATTTCCACAATATGAATGCATCTCTAGAGATGTTAAAATAAGCCAAAGTTCAGCATTTCATTGAATGTGTGCAAAAACAAAAGACTACTTGTTGTAATTATTTGTGATGTTCCATTAGCCTCAGTTGTACTGGATAAGTTCTGACGTAGCTAGTGGTTTTTCCTACTTCATAGCAGTTAGAGTGGAAGAAGGAAACGGAGACCTCTATCTCCCAAACAGAGCTTTTTATTATTCTACCACTCATGGATTGTGATTTAAGAATTTAAATTTTTACAAACTTTTCAGCTGTATTAGGCTGCTACTGTTATCACTAAGTCACACACACACACACACACACACACACAGACACGCACGCACGCCTACACACACACACACACAGGTTCAAGTCTGTCTGTGCACATGTTGATTTTTATAATCACTGCCCAGGGCCTAGGTCTTTTTCAATGGCCTTGTTCACACACTGGTAGCTAAAATATAACCCTATGGTCTTTTATCCCAATAGCTACCAGTATTGAAAACAAATGTGATGTTCCTCTTGTTCTCATGTGTCTCCAGTTAAGCATGATAGGAAATAAAAAGCACAGAACAACATTAGCTCTCAACCTCTCTTGTTTGACCTTGTGTCGCAACCGTTTTGTCTGTGAATGACTGCTGTGGTATACAGTGGTAAAAATAGAGGCACTAGAAGTTCCCATTGATATTTTATTAACCCATTTCTGTTCCTCATCTACACTGAGAAGCATTCATAAGCTCAGTCAGACTGTCAATACAGACAGTCTGCTTATATTACATGTCTATGGCTCTGTGCCACGAGTTCAGCAATGTAATCACCATGTATGTCAGTGTGTTTGTATCTGTAATCTGTTTGTATTTTCACATGGTGAGGGTATGTGTGCATTTGAAGACAGCATGGTGGACTATACTGATTCACATCATTTGTCAATAAAAAATAATTTGTTTTGGTGACAGCGAGAAAGGACAAATGTTTCTTTATAGTAAAAGTTATGATCCTTGCCTAGGTCCACTCCACATGGGGGACATATCTGGTGGAAATACTCACATCAGTTGAACATCAATATTTATAGTAAACAAGATTTCTGATAGAAATTATGTGTTTTAAACAGTTTTTGGACAGCGGTAGAAGACATCACACTCTACAGAGTCAGGGCACATGTTACACATCCAAATCCATGGATTTCTCCTTTGCATTTATTTAAAAGTTACAGCTCAGCACCAGCAAGGAAAAGTACAAGCATTTTAGCTTTTTCATTACACAAATGTCTCAAAGCTTCATGACTCAGTGTCTTTGTCTCTTCAGCAACGAGTGTCTATCAGATGATCGCCAACAGGTATGTCAAATTAAATCCCATAATCAGGGGCCTCCACAAGTCTGCACTTTTAAAAAACCCAAGCAGTACCTTACAAAAGACAAACATTTGATCCCACAATCAAAAATTATGTCGGTATTGTGACTGTTGACACCTTGACCAATTAAGAAAATCATTAAAATTATTCTCCAATGCTGTATCATGCTCACAAACTACTTTTTGGTGAGTATGACAAAGATTTGAACAATTTGCTGAAAGACACTAAAAGAAGAGAAGCATTTGTTTGTCCTTTTAGCTTATCCCGTGAGTTCAGGGTCGCCACAGCGGATCATTGTTGATTTGGCACAGTTTCTACCGGGCTGGGACCGGCACTGCATAACTGGGGATGGGAAAGGGCTCTTAGTGTCTTGCCCAGAAACACTTCGACATATAGCCAGGAGAGGGGATCTGACCACTGAACCTGTGGTCTGTGGACGACTGCCTTACCAACTGAGATAAACAAGAAAAAATATTAATTTCAATTAGAACAGCTTTACGTAACATGCTTGTAGGTAAAACATGTCTTCCCATAGAAAGCTGAGAAGTGAAAGTGAAATTTACTTCTACTTGAAAAGGCCCAATGACTCACTTTGGTAGTTTAAAACCCTCATGTGAATTTAGATTTTTCACGTGGCCTGTGCCTTTAGACTTGCTACATTCTCTTAGAACTTTATCACAATCAATAAAACAGTACCAGAGTGAAAAAAATGTATATAATTGCATTTTAATGAAAAAAAGAAGTGCTCCAAACCAAACAATGTTTAGGCTCTGTAATCTGTACTGTTACTTTCAGAACCATGTAACAAAATAAACACATTGAAGTAGTAAATCAAGCCTAAAATACTAAATGTGAAGGTAAAATTTGGTTTGCTGTTGTCTATCATCCACTGATCTTAATTAGAAAGAGACAATAGAAAGAGAGAGGCAGTGAAACAAACAGGCTAGAACTATTAAAGTGGTATTTTTATCCAATAAAACAAGTGTAAATATAGAAATATAGAATAAATTAACAAAATCAACCCCCACCCCCCGCACACATACAGACTGTATTTTTCTGTGTGATACTGGGCAAGTGCCACGTTCCTGCATTTTTACTCAGGCTATTTTGGGACAGCCTTTCACAGGGACCTCTTTTACCACAGCTACCCACAGTGCACCGGGGTTGCAGGGGAGACCGCACCCCAAGAGACTGTGGGTTTTGGTGTTTATTCGAGTGAATGTTTTGCTGTGTGTGTGTGTGTAAGAGAGAGACAGAGAGAGAGAGAGAGAGAGAGAGAGAGAGAGAGAGATGACTTCCACATCTGTGAGGCTGCATAGTGCTCTTAAAAGAAAGCTTCATTTAGTGGAAACGTGTGCATCTACACGTCTTTTTAAGGTTGTG